>NC_135233.1:73602500-73797500 GCF_051348905.1 Ranitomeya variabilis
ATGTCCTGGTCTCCAGGTCAACATAATAGCCAATACCTATGGATCCCTAGGGTTAGGGTTTGGATCCCTAGGGTTAGGATTTGGATCCCTAGGGTTAGGATCCCTTTATCACCTTGATGGTGGGGGGTGGCTTATCAGTGACCTGGTGACCAGGACATTCTAATAAAAAGCTACCCCTAACCCTAGGGATCCTAACCCTAACCCTAGCTAATTCTATTAATAGTGGGTTTTCTAGTTGATTTTGATGATTGGCAGCTGTCACACACTTCTCAGCATGCATTTCAAAAACGCAAACGCAGGAAAAAACGCATGTAAACGCGTCAAAACGCCGCATTTTTTTTCTGCATGCAATAACGCATGTGTCTAAAAAACGCAGCGTTTGCACGCGTTTACATGCGTTTTTTCACCACCTGCGTTTTTTTTTACAAACGCTGCAGATCAAAACGCAAGTGTGAAACCAGCCTAACACTGACCTACAGTCATCCATAATCTGTCTCCTCATATATCTCTGAACTAATCTCTCACCATGTAATCATTCAGAACTTTCAAGGGGAACTTGAAAACCCATGTCTTCAGAACAACTTACAGACTACAATGACCCCGCTGCCATCTCACCAACACCAATCCTGCTGCAACCAGTGAACCTACTGTCTCCTTCCCCATTCTCCTGTAGAATGTAAGGTCGCAAGGGTAGGTTCCTCTTCCATCTGTACATGTCTGTCACTGCTAAGTTTGTGTATTTTAATTTCTGCTTGTGTTTTGTTTGTAACCTCTCCTCATGTACAGCACCATGGAATCAATGGTGTTCTAAAAGGGTCAAGTTCGTTTACCGAACCAAACTTTTAACTCTAGTTCAAACGAACCCAAACATCCACAGATCCGCTCATCCCTACCAGCATAGAACAACTCAGCACAGATGGTGACAACCGTGGCACACGCTGCAAACATGTTTCCTACAGTGATGCTCCAGGTGCACCGAACTCCTGTGGAGAAAATCTTATCTACCCGAAGATTTCATCCATTATAAGTTTATGCTTAAAACATACAACTCTGCCCTTCACCTCTCCAAGCAAACCTATTTCTACACCCTCATCACCTCACTGTCCAATAACCCTAAACGTCTCTCTGACACTTTTCATTCCCTACTCAAACAAAGAGTGCAGGCCCCAACCACGGATCTCCATGCTGACGATTTGCCCAATTACTTAAAAGAAAAAATTGACCATATCTGACAGGAAATTATCTCTCAATCTCCTCATATCATGCACTGCCCTCCCTCACTGCATCTAGCTCACTCTCTGACTTTGAACCAGTCACAGAAGAAGTATTCAGGCTGCTTGCATCTTCTCGCCTGACCACTTGCACTACTGACCCCATTCCATCACATCTCCTCCAGTCCCTTTCCCCTGCTGTCACCTCTCACCTAACAAAAATATTCAACCTCTCTCTCTCTTCCGCTATCTTTCCCTCCTCATTTAAGCATGCCATCATACATCCATTACTTAAAAAAACCATCCCTCGACCAAAACTGTGCCGCAAACTATAGACCTGTCTCTAATCTTCCCTTCATCTCTATACTCCTAGAATGCCTGGTCCACTCCCATCTTATCCGTTATCTCTCAGATAACTCTCTTCTCGACCCTCTTCAATCTGGTTTACGCTCTTTACACTCTACTGAAACTGCCCTCACTAAAGTCTCTAAAGATTTACTAACAGCTAAATCTAATGGTCATTACTCCATGCTCTCTTGCATCTCTCCACAGCATTTGACACTGTGGATCATCAGCTCCTCCTCACGATGCTCCGCTCCATCGGCCTTAAGGACACCTCTCCTGGTTCTCCTCCTATCTCTCTGACTGCTCTTTCACTGTATCTTTTGATGGTTCCTCCTCTCATCTTCCCCTTACTGTTGGGGTTCCTCAAGGATCAGTCCTAGGCCCCATCCTCTTCTCTTTGTGTATGGCCCTATTGGACAATCAGTAGAATTGGGTTCCAGTAACATCCGAATGCTGATGACACCCAATTATACACCTCTGCTCCTGATATCACGCCTGCCTTTTTAGAAAAAGTTATTGTCTTACCGCTGTCTCTAACATCATGTCCTCCCTCTATCTGAAACTGAACCTGTCAAAAACTGAACTCTTGTTCTCTCCCTCTACTGACCTACCTTTGCCTGTCATTGCCATCTCCGTGTGTGGTTCCACCATTACTCCCAAGCAACATGCCCGCTGCCTTGGGGTGATACTTGATTCAGAGCTTTCATTCACCCCCCACATCCGATCACTGGCTCGCTCTTGTTATCTGCACCTCAAAAACATTTCTAGAATTCGACCTTTTCTTACTTTCAACTCTGCACAAACTCTTGCTGTTTCTCTTATTCATTCTTGTCTGGACTATTGTAACTCTCTACTAATCGGCCTCCCTCTTATCAAACTCTCCCCACTCCAATCTATCCTGAATGCTACAGCCAGGATCATATTCCTCACCAACCGTTATTCGGATGACTCTACCTTGTGCCAGTCATTACACTGGTTACCCATCCACTCCAGAATCCAGTACAAACTTATTACCCTTATCCACAAAGCGCTCCATGGCTCAGCACCACCCTACATCTCCTCCCTGGTCTCAGCCTACCACCCTACCCGTTCTGCTAATGACCTGAGGTTAGCATCATCAATAATCAGAACCTCCCATTCCCGTCTCCAAAACTTTTTACGTGCTGCACCAATTCTTTGGAATGTACTACCCAGGTTAGCACGATTAATCCCCAATCCCCAGTTTTTTAAGTGTGCTCTAAAAACGTATTTGTTCAGACTGGCCTACCGTCTCAACGCATTAACGTAACTATCCCTGTGTGGCCCATTCAAAAAACTTAAATCATAATCAGGTTCCTCGCATCATGTCTCTGTTACTATCCACCTTTTTTGTCTCCCCTTTTTGCTCATAGTTTGTAAGCTTGCGAGAAGGGCCCTCATTCCTCTTGGTATCTGTTTTGATCTGTGTTTATTGTTATGCTGTAATGTCTATTGTCTGCACAATCCCCTCTATAATGTAAAGTGCTGCAGAATACGTTGGTGCTATATAAATAAAAATTATTATTATTATTACCAGAGACCAAATTATACCACCTGACTTTTCTTGGACATTTTATTTTTATGCTTCACAAATCCAAAAATTCTTGAAGAAACATAAGATTTTCAGAACCAAGAAAAGCATCTGGTGTCCTCAATGAGAGTTTAGTGAATCAAGTCTAATCCTCAGTGCCTATAGGAGATGCACAGGTTGTTTTATGTGCATACTTTGTTTTATCTGTTGTAACACTGCATTAGCTCGTTGCGCAGTCTGCTAAATTTCTATTTGATTCATAAGATTAATGTTGTGTTATTTCCTTGGTGAAAACACTGCTAAAAGCATTTTATAAAAAAAACCTTCTGCACTTAAAGCTAGGATTTGCATTTTTTTACCTCTTTTCTATCCTTTTTCAATAACATCCTGCCCTTGTCTATATTAAATAGTTAAGAACATTGCATTACATCTTCAGCTTTGGCCTCATCATGGTTTATAGTATATTTTATATCAAATGGTTATATTCAAATGCAAAATGTGTTTTGTTCTTTACAATGGGCCAGGGATATTATGAGTTTCTTGTAGAAATAGAGCGATCATTATGGTGAAGAGCAGAAGTAGAGGTCATTTCAAGCTGTTTTATTAAAAAGTACAGAAGTGAAAAATGTTAATAAATTCTACAGATTATATAAACTTAGTCAAAGAATTCAGATTATATGTATAGACTCACCCTGTTGTAGCATTCATATTCAGGACTAATTCAAGATACTTTTTGGAGGAGATTTCTACATATATCTACAAAAATAACTTTTTTATTCACATAAGCAATTCCCCATTGCCATTAAAAAAGAAATAGCAATGTTGCTGCGCTTCTCTATGTTGAACCAGGGGAGTGTAATGGGAATGGCGGGCCATAAAACTACCTTTAGGAAGAATTCTCTTACACCCAACAGTATGCTCACTCATTCGGAGTGTCAGTGCACATTGTGCTTCTGCCACACATGATTTATATGCTATTGTAGCCATAAAGCTAGAAGCCAAAACTACAGTAAAATTGGTACGGATTTAGGGTTCACAGCATATTTTTTCCTCTGTAAGGCCATGTTTATGTACAGCGGTTTTGTTTTTTAATGCAAATTAAAAGCTGTTTTATATAGTACCCACAAAAGTTATGAGATTTCAGAAATTTCATGCAAAACGTTTGTTTTATTTTACCTGACTGAATTTGAGAACTGCAGCATTTTTTTTAATCTGCAGATGTAAATTCTACTATATACTTTTGGAATGCTTTGATGCCTCATTTCAGTTTCATTAGTTCTGCAAACTCAAATCCAAAAAGTGCAATATCTGAAAAATGCATTTGTTTATTAAGTTACGCTTTATAGACAGTATACACTAAAATATAGGAAAACTTCTCTTTTCAGATTTTTCTGCTCAATAACATGAATACTCTGTGCAATATAAGAGGTTCTCTTTAAGGTGCAGATGAAGTCAGACATGCCACCTGTGAAGAACATGCCATTCACTGAACAACTGTGAATTATGTGAATTCTTAGGCCCAGATCGGAGTTATTCACATTGGACTTGATGAGGGGACGTGCTGGAGCAGGGTCGTGATGAGGTAGAGACTACCTTTTGCCTCCCTGAGTTGGACGCACTTTGAAAAAAAAACACAAAGCTGAATGCCTGTGGCCACCTGAAACCTTTCTCTGGCCGCAGGCATTCAGCAAATTGTCAGCCAGGGCACAGCCACACAGGTGAGCAGTGTCAATGAGTCACTGACCCCGCTCACCATGCTCATCTCCTGTGCCATGGCCATTGCTCCCTCCCCACACTCAATTGTATGTGTCTATCGCATTGTGCGCTACAAAGAGTCTCTCGTGCCAGCACTGGGATTGGGCAATCTTGTGTCTGTAAGTATGCGAATTGCATGTATATGGTCAGGTACCAACCAGACGTTTGCAGACGCGCTCAATTCAAATGAATTGAGCAAAGTCAATCATGTCAAGTCGGAATGAGGCAGGAAGTTTGTAAATCGCAGTCAGTGACATGACGGCCCACTCCCCGTTTTAGAGAATCCTGACAGTGTGTCACATAGAGCGTAGCCACAAGCCTAGACAAACCCTTTAAAATAATTGTCCACTACTAGGACAACCCCTTTTCAATCTAAATTTTTAACCCCATTAAGATAAAAACATTTATAATCACCTCTGGTGCCAGTGCCAATCCAGAAGTAGGCCCTCTTGTTCCATGGGGCTCACATGAGGTTGTTACATCACACGAGCCCTGTGATGGCTTCGCTGTCCCCACCATCTGACGTATAAGTAGCACTGACTTCCTCTTGATTACTTTTTCCTCTGAAGGCGGGGACAGTGAAGCCGGCGCTGAGGGCGTAGGGCTCGCGTGACGTATGAACATCACGTGAGCCCCGGGAAGCACTGGCATCGGAGGTGAGAATAAATGTCCTAGTAGTGGACAACCCCTATAAAGATCAGTATGGTGGTATTATCAATACTGTATATGCTGGTAATATTTAGATATGGTCCAGTGGTGCCTGTTATACTGTAATATTGGTATTGTGGCATTGCTATTATTATTACATCTTACATAGCAGTATTATTGAAAATATTGATCATGCAGTAAATCTTGATTTCCTCCAGGCAGGGTAATATTAGTAATAGATATCCCCATCAGGGTTTTAGTGGTGAAGACATCGTGGGCCGTTGTGCTTTCAAATGTCAGGGCTGAATTTCAGTCCCAGTCTATCCCTACCTGGAGTTTTAATTCTGCTGAGTTATAAAAATGATACAGAGAACATGATAAATAATTGTAAACTGTCATTCGATTTGACTTATCTGTATACATAACCTGAAATATACATACCATATATATTACGAGCGAGCTCTCAAGTAATAAAGTTAAAGGATTTTTTGTAACTTTAAAAACTATGAATTTAATAATGCAAATTGCAAGGTATGTAAATTCACCAGGGGATATATTACTAATAGCTGTTATGTTAAAATATAACTTTTAATGCTGATAATATTAAAATAATCCAAAAGTGTGAAGTGCAGGACAAACAGACACAGATTCACATAAATGATGGGTACTCAATTACACCAATTCACCTATTTGACAATTAAGGTATTAATAGAATGTGCTACATTAAATTGAGATGCTACTCATATTTGCAATCTCCAATGGATGAGATGAGAAAAAGCAAACTGCATCAAACCATAGCACATATACCAAAACATCAGCCTTAACACACCTGACTATACGTCATAAATACCATGGATCATTGTGTGCAGTGAATCTCAATAGATCAGTGGCTGTTCAATATTTTGGTACAAATCATGTATCATAGAGTACCTTTGCAGTAAAAAAAAAGAGCTACAAATTTTATCAGAGTAGTTTTGAAAGATAATCATTCTTAAATATCTCTGTTAACTTCATTTGATTATTTGTAGCCTGAGGTAAAGAGACATGAAGGAAATTGGGCTTCGCCCACCCAGTGAACCTACAATACTCTATAATGCTGTGGAGTGGAGTGATGTGCATTGAGTGTGATTCAAAATCATTGTACCCTAAAGACTATTTAATAGAGTGTAGACAATTCAACTCCTATTTTGCAAAAAATGGTATTCTCCAGAATCCAATTTGTTTTGCAATTTGCTCTGTGCAAATTGAGCAATATGGCGACATCCATCGTTTTGCTGAACCATAGAGGGCCAAAAGTTTATTTGCCTTCTCTGGTTGCAAGCATCTTCTTCTGTCTATTTCACTCTGAGTTGGAACTTCCAGCTCAACCAGGCCACTGGCCTGCATCGTCAGAGACAATAACTAGACCTTGGGTGATGCACGTAATAACATTCTTATGTTATCATGTAGCAAATAAGTTTGATTGTGAAAAAAGACAAATATAAGCCACCGTTTGTATAATGACTGTATAAAATATTCCCTCCTCTCATTCCCTTGTACATACAGTTAGGTCCATATATATTTGGACAGAGGCAACATTTTTCTAATTTTGCTTATAGACATTACCACAATTAATTTTAAACAAAACAATTCAAATGAAGTTGAAGTTCAGACTTTCAGCTTTCATTTGAGGGTATCCACAATAAAATTGGATGAAGGGTTTAGGAGTTTCAGCTCCTTAACATGTGCCACCCTGTTTTTAAAGGGACCAAAAGTAATTGGAAAATTGACTCCAAGGCTATTTCATGGACAGGTGTGGGCAATCCCTTCGTTATGTCATTCTCAATTAAGCAGATAAAAGGCCTGGAGTTGATTTGAGGTGTGGTGCTTGCATTTGTAAGGTTTTGCTGTGAAGTAAACATGCGGTCAAAGGAGCTCTCCATGCAGGTGAAACAAGCCATCCTTAAGCTGCGAAAACAGAAAAAACCCATAGTTGAGGTCTACCTATGATGTAAATTACAGACGCCTCTTATCTTTTTAAGTGGTGGAACTTGCACTATTGCTGACTGACTAAATACTTTTTTGCCCCACTGTATGTGTGTGTGTGTGTGTGTGTATATATATATACAGTCATATGAAAAAGTTTGGTCACCCCTATTAATCTTAAGCTTAATCTTTTATAAAAATTTTGTTTTTTTGCAACAATTATTTCAGTTTCATATATCTAATAACTGTTGGACACAGTAATGTTTCTGCCTTGAAATGAGGTTTATTGTACTAACAGAAAATTTGCAATCTGCATTCAAACAAAATTTGACAGGTGCATAAGTATGGGCACCCTTATCATTTTCTTGCTTTAAATACTCCTACCTACTTTTTACTGACTTACTAAAGCACTTTTTTTGGTTTTGTAACCTCACTGAGCTTTGAAATTCATAGCTAGGTGTATGCAATCATGATGTCACTGTGCATCGGTCAACTATACAACGCACTTTGCACAAGGAGAAGCTGTATGGGAGAGTGATGCGAAAGAAGCCGTTTCTTCAAGCACGCCACAAACAGAGTCGGCTGAGGTATGCAAAAGCACATTTGGAGAAGCCAATTTCTTTTTGGAAGAAGGTCCTGTGGACTCATGAAACCAAGATTGAGTTGTTTGGTAATACAAAAAGGCGTTATGCATGGTGGCAAAAAAAACACAGTGCGTTGTATAGTTGACTGATGCACAGTGACACCATCTGCAGCAAGTTGATGCTGCAGCTCTCTGGAGATGGTCTGAGGATTGTCCTTGACTGATCTCACCATTCTTCTTCTCTGCCTTTCTGATGTTTTTCTTGGCCTGCCACTTCTGGCCTTAACAAGAACTGTACCTGTGTTCTTCCATTTCCTTACTATGTTCCTCACAGTGGAAATTGACAGGTTAAATCTCTGAGACAGCTTTTTGTATCCTTCCCCTGAACAACTATGTTGAATAATCTTTGTTTTCAGATCATTTGACAGTTGTTTTGAGGAGCCCATGATGCCACTCTTCAGAGGAGATTCAAACAGGAGAACAACTTGCAAGTGGCCACTTTAAGTAGCTTTTCTCATGATTGCATACACCTAGCTATGAAGTTCAAAGCTCAATGAGGTTACAAAACCAAAAAAAGTGCTGTAGTAAGTCAGTAAGAAGTAGGTAGGAGTATTTAAAACAAGAAAATGATAAGGGTGCCCATACTTATGCACCTGTCAAATTTTGTTTGAATGCAGATTGCAAATTTTCTGTTAGTACAATAAACCTCATTTCAAGGCAGAAACATTACTGTGTCCAACATCTATTACATATATGAAACTGAAATAGCTGTTGCAAAAAAACCAATTTTTATAAAAGAGTAAGCTTAAGATTAATAGGGGTGCCCAAACTTTTTCATATGACTGTATATATAGTAGAAAAAAAGGAACAGCACTTAATACTAATTACTTATCTTCGGGTGCAAGGCCCCAGGCAACCAGTCCAGTGATTGCTCCAAGTATGCAAAGATCAAAAAAGAGGCAGCACTCCATTAGTTCAGTGAAAAAATGTGGAAGGTTTAATCGACCCACATAGCCGGGCGACGTTTCAGCTCAAACTGAGCCTTTATCAAGGCTTGATAAAGGCTCAGTTTGAGCTGAAACGTCGCCCGGCTATGTGGGTCGATTAAACCTATATATATATATATATATATATATATATATATATATATATATATATATATATATACACTCACCGGCCACTTTATTAGGTACACCATGCTAGTAACGGGTTGGACCCCCTTTTGCCTTCAGAACTGCCTCAATTCTTCGTGGCATAGATTCAACAAGGTGCTGGAAGCATTCCTCAGAGATTTTGGTCCATATTGACATGATGGCATCACACAGTTGCCGCAGATTTGTCGGCTTCACATCCCAAAGATGCTCCATACAAGGCAGGATGGATCCATGCTTTCATGTTGTTTACGCCAAATTCTGACCCTACCATCCGAATGTCGCAGCAGAAATCGAGACTCATCAGACCAAGCAACGTTTTTCCAATCTTCTACTGTCCAATTTCGATGAGCTTGTACAAATTGTAGCCTCAGTTTCCTGTTCTTAGCTGAAAGGAGTGGTACCCGGTGTGGTCTTCTGCTGCTGTAGCCCATCTGCCTCAAAGTTCGACGCACTGTGCGTTCAGAGATGCTCTTAGGCCTACCTTGGTTGTAACGGGTGGCGATTTGAGTCACTGTTGCCTTTCTATCAGCTCGAACCAGTCTGCCCATTCTCCTCTGACCTCTGGCATCAACAAGGCATTTCCGCCCACAGAACTGCCGCTCACTGGATTTTTTTTCTTTTTCGGACCATTCTCTGTAAACCCTAGAGATGGTTGTGCGTGAAAATCCCAGTAGATCAGCAGTTTCTGAAATACTCAGACCAGCCCTTCTGGCACCAACAACCATGCCACGTTCAAAGGCACTCAAATCACCTTTCTTCCCCATACTGATGCTCGGTTTGAACTGCAGGAGATTGTCTTGACCATGTCTACATGCCTAAATGCACTGAGTTGCCGCCATGTGATTGGCTGATTAGAAATTAAGTGCTAACAAGAAGTTGGACAGGTGTACCTAATAAAGTGGCCAGTGAGTGTATATATCAGACAAAAGGGGAAAATTAATAAGGATAATTGGCCTAAATAAAGCCAGTGCAGATGCCACATAAGTGAAAAAATTCTGTTGGAAAATACAAGGCTGAAAACAGTCCTCATTTAAAAGAAAAAACATAGAAAACAGTCCAATCACATCCAAATGAAGCCTCCAGATTTATAGAAACCATTATAAAGCGTTGAAGCTCTGCTCCCATCCAAAAACCACATGAAACATCTTGCTGGAAAAAAACTCCATCCTGGGGGTCATCAAAACAATGTCAGGGTAAGCTAGAATTAAAATACAAAATGTTAAAATCAAGATAAAAACACATGAACATACATAACACACCCTAAACCCCATACTAGAACCAGATACCACCCACCCATTAAAAAGATGCCCTTTATAGAAATGCTGAATAACCCATGGTTTCATTGAGAACAGAAGGACTGAGGGTGCCTAAACATTAAGTCCAATGGCATTCAAGTTGTGCCAGCACTTTGCTAATGTCACCCCCATGGAAATCCAAATCTAATTGTTTGTATAGCCTTAACTTGTAAACCTCAAGAATCACATTTTGAAATGGTGTGGTAATGTTTTAAGTTGTTTGTCCTCTTCTTCAGGCCGAGCCTTTTCAATATCCATGATGTGTTCTCTAACACTGATATTCAGTTCACGTGTGGTTAGTCCAACATAAACTTTTCCACATGAACATTCTGTATGGTAAATAACCACCTTGGATGTACATGTAAAATGTTTCCGGATCTCGTACATTCGTGACCCATCAAAGTTCCTAAAATATTTGCTTTTAATGAGATTCAAGCATGCCTTACACAGGCCACAGTGAAAATCCCGGGGGGGGGGGGGGGGAGAAGAACCACATATGCCTTTTTTACGAGGTTCATATTGACTATGGACCAAAAGGTACTTGAAATTGGCAGAACATTTAGCCACGCATTGTGGGGAATTAGGTAGAATTTGTTTAAGTAAGGGTCCGTTAGCAAAACATTCCAATGTTTATGAATGATGTTCACAAGACTGTGCCATTGACCACTGTACGTTGAGATAAACCATACTTATGTTTTATCATCATTATCAGCAGTTTTCCTGGGCCCATACAGTAACTCATTCCTAGGCGTACGGACCGCCCTTTTGTATCCCCTCCGAATCATCTTACGACTGTATCCCCTTTCCTCGAATTTCTCAGTTAGGTCAATACATTGTTTTTCGAAGGTTTTTTGATCCGAACATATTTTCTTATCTCTAAGAAATTGATCTATGGAAATACCATAAACAGTGCTCCTGGGATGGGTCAAATCCGCCATTAAATACAAATTTGGAGCAGTGAATTTTCTATAAATATCCGTATGTACGGTACCATCTGTTGAGACTTCAATCCGAATGTCCAGGAATTCAATGCTCCTGCTGGATTTCAATGTAAGATTTACATTGAGGTCATTGGCATTCAATTTTTGCATGAGACAACCCAACTTGTTTGTAGTGACTTCCAAGATGAACGGGATGTCATCTATATATCTCACCCAGTTGTGCACTTTACCCATCTTCACGATATCATCCACCAGAAAAATCTTCCTCTCCCAGGCACTCAGAAATAAATTTTATGACCTGGGAAATTTTATGACTTGGATCCCTACTTCCAACAGGTGGTGCTATAGAGTTCAAGTCCTCTTCCTCTCTGCTCTGAAGAGGCAATTTGCATAAGAAATTTCACAGAGGAGCATTGCATGACAAATAAGCCTTTTACAAGCCAGAGCTGGAATGTCACTCTCCACAAGGAGAATCTTTACCCCTTAGACCCCAGTCAGGAGCCTCTCACCTAGCCAAATCAGATCTCATGCTTTGTACTGACGAGTTGAAAAGTCTTCTGAATACCTTGAGTGCTGTCTCTTGGCCTTCCGGCAACGCCACTTCGGTGGCTTAAGCCGGTCGCTGCTTTTGGGAGATAGCCAGGAGGATTCGGGAAGGAGATCCTAGGAGATGTGGACGATGGGAGTCTGACTTCAATTCTCTGAGACAGGTGATACCCGGGTCAAAAATATATTCAGGATTGACATCGCTGAAGATAACTTGCATTTTTCTCTGGGATATTTGGTCAACATGGTGTTTTATGACATCCTGAAGTTTTGGAAGTCTGAGATAATATGCCTGCAGGAGTTCAGGAGGGAAGGCAGATATGTGCTGGTGCTATCTTCTATGGCTGCTTGCCAGAATTTGTTTACTGCCCTGAAAAATGGAATTGCAAATCCCTTTCTGGAAGGTCTTACCTTTACTGTGCTGTACTTTATATCCCACTTGTAGTTTTCATGCATAACTCTTTTGTTTGCCTGGGTGACATTACTTTATTTTTGAAGATACATTGCGTTTATGCTCAGTAATCCCAAAGGGGCCTGAATGGAGAAGGTCTCTGGCCCCGGAAGTACACATTTTGTGTGAGATCTGGGAAGGATCCCTAAGAGTCGGGAGGCACCCCCTCTTAATTTTTTCACTTGGGAAAAATAGTGTTTTTTAGTTTTTCACGGATACCCCGATATACTGCAGGAGGTGTAAAAATTTTGGGCATATCCAGGATAGTTGCAAGGAGATGCCAACTTGCAGGAATTGCAAGGGTTCTGGCCATATGGCAAAAGACTGCACAAATCCTATTATGTGTAATGCTTGTGGTGAGGAGGGCCATAAGTATCGGGACTGTAAGGTCAGTATAAGGCCTAGATGTTATGCTGAGGTCTCAGGTGGGGCAGCAGCACCCCTGCTGCTGTTGTGGACATTCCACAGGTTACAGGCCCTGATCTTATTGAGGAACCTGAAATCATGGATTCACATGAGGAGGCCCTGCCCCAAACGGAGTCTCCTAGCCCAGAGGCGACAGTTTTGGAACTTGCTGAAGTTGAATGTGAGCTCCCTCATCAGTCTGATGTCTGTGGAGAGGGGGAGTTGGATGGTTCTCTTGGTAGTCCCCCCTGTGTATCTTGGATAGCTACTGGGGAGGAGTTTGGAGATCAAGGTGACTTCACTCTTGCGAGGCCCTCTGAGCAAGAGGAGCCTGGATCTTCCTGTAAGAAGCCCAGAACGGATTGTGCAGACGCCGGAGAAGATTGTTTAAGTCCGGTGAGTGAACGTAGTTACCCTCAGAATTTTTTTTCTCCTGACACCAATGCTTTTTTAGACATTCCCGCAGACGTAAAAAGTTTCGGCGTGTTGCAGTTCCCGATGGAAGACGAAAACGGCTGAAGCAGAAGTGGCATGTTTGTCGTCATGGAAACAACACAATCATGTTATAGCTCCCCAAGTTGGTTGGGGTATTGTGTAACTGAATGTCAAACTAATTAAAACCAAATCCAGGAGGGAAATCGTCCTATATTATATCAAACAGATGAATGCTCATATCTTTTGTCTTCAAGAATGTGGGATTGAGGACTCTCCAAGCGATAAGGACTAGCCTTACGGACAGCATGTATGGTCTGGCTCATTTTTCGCTCCCCTTCTTTCCAGAGCCATAACTCTTTCATTTTTCTGTCAATATGGCTGTGTGAGGGCTTATTTTTTGTGGGACGAGCTGACGTTTTTAATGATACCACTTTTGTGCAGATAAGTTCTTTTGATTGCCCGTTATTACATTTTAATGCAATGTCGCAACGACCACAAAAACGTAATTCTGGCGTTTTGACTTTTCTTATCGCTACGCCGTCTAGCGATCATGTTAATTATTTTTTTTTATTGATAGACCGGCGATTCTGAATGTGGCGATACCAAATACGTGTAGTTTTGATTTTTTTTATTGTTTTATTTTGATTGAAGAGAAAGGGGGGTGATTTGAACTTTAATGTTTTTTTTTATTTTTAAACACTTTTTTTACATTTTAGCTTGCTTCAATAGCCTCCATAGGAGTATGTTGGGTATGAATTTTGAACAAAATGCTGTACCCTTATCTGATCATGAGTGTTTGAGAGGTGTGTTTAGTGCGGTTAATGATCGTGTGTATGGGAGTGGGGTTTGGAAGCTGAATGTAAGATTGTTAGAAGATGAGGATGTGATGAATGAATTAAAAATTACTGTATATACTCGAGTATAAGCCGACCCGAGTATAAGCCAACCCCCCTAATTTTGCAACAAAAAACTGGGAAAACTTATTGACTCGAGTAGAAAACTAGGGTGGAAATTGCAGCAGCTACCAGTAAATGTCAAAAATAAAAATAAGATACCAATAAAAGTAAAATTAATTGAGACATCAGTAGGTTGTTTTTGAATATCCATATTGAATCAAGAGCTCCATATAATGCTCCGTGCAGTTCATTATGGCCCCATAAGATGCTCCATATTAAAATATGCCCCATATAATGCTCCACACAGTTCTTTATGGCCCCATAGATGCCCCATATAATGCTCCATACAGTTCTTTATGGCCCCATAAGATGCTTCATATACAAATATGCCCCATATAATGCTCCATGCAGTTCTTTATGGCCCCATAAAATGCTTCATGCAGTTCTTTATGGCCCCATAGAATGCTCCATGCAGTTCTTTATGGCCCAAGATGCTCCATATAATGCTCCATGCACTTCTTTATGGCCCCATACAATTCTCCATGCAGTTCTTTATGGCCCCATATAATGCTCCATGCAGTTCATTATGGCCCCATAGATGCTCCATATAATGCTCCATACAGTTCTTTATGGCCTCATAGATGCCCCATATAATGCTCCATGCAGTTATGTCCCCATAGATGCCCCATATAATGCTCCATGCAGTTCTTTATGGCCCCATATAATACTCCATGCAGTTCTTTATGGCCCCATAGATACCCCATATAATGCTCCATGCAGTTCTTTATGTCCCCATAGATGCCCCATATAATGCTCCATGCAGTTCTTTATGGCCCCATATAATACTCCATGCAGTTCTTTATGTCCCCATAGATGCCCCATATAATGCTCCATGCAGTTCTTTATGTCCCCATAGATGCCCCATATAATGCTCCATACAGTTCATTATGGCCCGATAGATGCTCCATATAACATTGTGCCACATGTAATGCTGCTGCTGCACTAAAATACAAAAAAAAAGACATACTCATCTCTCGTCGCTGCCCGCTACTCCTCAGTGTCCCGTCTCTCCGCACTGACTGTTCAGGTAGAGGGCGGCGCGCACACTAATACGTCACACGCCCTCTGACCTGAACAGTCAGTGCAGAGGACGCCGAAGACGGAGCGTCGGTGGAACGCGGAAAGGTGAATATGAAATACCTGCTCCCGGCGCTCCTGACGCGGTCCCTGCATGTCCCACGGTCTCCGCGCGCGGCAGCTTCTTCCTGTAGTGAGCGGTCACGTGGTACCACTCATTACAGTCATGAATATGCGGCTCCACCCCTATGGGAGTGGAGTCCATATTCATTACTTTAATGAGCGGTACCAGTGACCACTGAACAGGGGAAGAAGCTGCCGCGCCCGAAGACCGTGGGACATGCAAGGACCGCGTCAGGAGCGCCGGGAGTATGTGACAATCGTCGCTCACCCGCTGACCATGACTCGAGTATAAGCCGAGAAGGGCACTTTCAGCCCATTTTTTCTTGGCTGAAAATCTCGTCTTATACTCAAGTATATACGGTAAGTATAACGAGCAGAGAGTATGTAAGAGGGATTTTGGGTGTGTGCTGGAATGGTGGGACTGAGTTAAGGTGTGTTGCAAAAAAATCTTCAAAAAATGGGGCTATAAAAAAGCTGCTATTTATCGGAGCAGATTTAATGATTTAACCCCTTACTGACCTCGGACGGGATAGTACGTCCGAGGTCAGCTCCCCTACTTTGATGCAGGGCTCCGCGGTGAGCATTTAACTACCGCATCCGGCCGGAAATGACGTCATCGCCGACCCCCGTCACATGATCGGAGGTCAGCGTTGCGGCAGTATTGTAACCATAGAGGTCCTTGAGACCTCTATGGTTACTGATCGCCGGTAGCTGTGAGCGCCACCCTGTGGTCGGCGCTCACAGCACACCTGCATTTCTGCTGCATAGCAGCGATCTGATGATCGCTGCTATGTAGCAAAGCCGATCGTGCTGTGCCTGCTTCTAGCCTCCCATGGAGGCTATTGAAGCATGGCAAAAGTAAAAAATAAAAGTTAAAAAAAATAAAAAAAATATAAAAGTTTAAATCACCCCCCCTTTCGCCCCAATCAAAATAAATCAATAATAAAAAAAATCAAACCTACACATATTTGATATCACCACGTTCAGAATCGCCCGATCTATCAATAAAAAAAAAGCATTCACCTGATCGCTAAACGGCGTAACGAGAAAAAAAATCGAAACGCCAGAATTACGTTTTTTTGGTCGCCACGACATTGTATTAAATTGCAATAACGGGCGATCAAAAGAACGTATCTGCACTGAATTGGAAACATTAAAAACGCCAGCTCGACACGCAAAAAATAAGCCCTCAACCGACCCCAGATCATGAAAAATGGAGACGCTACGAGTATCGGAAAATGGCGCAATTTATTATTTTTTTTAGCAAAGTTTGGAATTTTTTTCACCACTTAGTTAAAAAATAACCTAGTCATGTTAGGTGTCTATGAACTCGTAGTGACCTGGAGAATCATAATGGCAGGTCAGTTTTAGCATTTAGTGAACCTAGCAAAAAAGCCAAGCAAAAAACAAGTGTGGGATTGCACTTTTTTTGCAATTTCACCGCACTTGGAATTTTTTTCCTGTTTTCTAGTACACAACACGGTAAAACCAATGATGTCGTTCAAAAGTACAACTCGTCCCGCAAAAAATAAGCCCTCACATGGCCAAATTGACGGAAAACTAAAAAAGTTATGGCTCTGGGAAGGAGGGGAGTGAAAAACGAACACGGAAAAACGAAAAATCCCAAGGTCATGAAGGGGTTAAACAGGCGTTTAGACTGGTTAAGAAAGTGTGGGAAAAAGTGGGATGGATGTGTCTGATCTGCTGTTTGAGACAAAGAGTGAATTGAAGGGAACCTGTCACCTGAATTTGGCGGGACCAGTTTTGGGTCATATGGGCGTGGTTTTCGGGTGTTTGATTCACCCTTTCCTTACCCGCTGGCTGCATGCTGGCTGCAATATTGGATTGAAGTTCATTCTCTGTCCTCCATAGTACACGCCTGCGTAAGGCAATATTGCCTTGCGCAGGCGTGTACTCCGGAGGACAGAGAATGAACTTCAATCCAATATTGTATGAAATAATGTATGAACAATCCTAAGCTGTTTGGTGAAATTCGGCTGAACCGCATGGTTGAGGTCTTTCACTAGGCCTCAACCTGGTGTCCTCATACATGGGTTCATCCTTCCTATAGACATCTATATTTTGGAGATAATAGAAGAAGCTAGACCTCTGACCCCCTTCAGGGTCTGATCTTCATTCAAGAATGCCGAAAAAGGAAAAAAAAAAAAAAGTCTCTTGCCGAGACACCTCAGAGCACCGGCTTTCCCACCTACCGCAGCGCATTGTCCCTCCACATCCACCTCCTACCTCTCGGGCCACCTGGAACCGGACTGATGCCACCTGGAACCGGACTGATCCCCCCTGCATAGGGCAACGGAGCCGACAGGGAACGCAACCCGAGGACTTGGAATCGGCCTGTCAGCGTCACCACACCGCACCTTACAGCACAATGAAGCCGGGACATCGCCGATCATCGCGCTGGGAGACTGAGAGATCAGCTGTAAAGTGATCCCCTCTGCACAGCGCCCAGGAGAATCACGCGGCTCCCGAAGATCTACCCAACGTGGACAGAGTGGTTCCACTTGACCGGAATAGCAGGGCCCTCCGGAGGACAGCCGAGGACAGAGGTAAGAAGGGCCGAGGACAGAGGTAAGAAGGGCCGAGGACAGAGGTAAGAAGGGCCGAGGACAGAGGTAAGAAGTCCCGAGGAGCATGCAGCACTCTGGTGTTAACCCCTAATAGCGCGGCTGTGGCTGACAACCCCGAACAAGCTGGGACAACAGTTCACAGCCGGCGCTACAGTCTCAGACTAGAGGCAAATATTTTAGAGCCATTAAGGCCAAGTTTTGGCCAGCAAAACTGTAATACCCTCTGCCCCCCACTCCCTGGGGGCCCTGTTTAGCCACAATTGGATTGAACTAGGAGTTGTTTTGGGCTGGCAGCAAGGATCCCTGCACCTTTGACACGGGAGAATTTACTGCTCCATACGCTGCCTTTGGAACACAGGGACTTTTGCAGAGATAGAGGATCTTTCATTGGGGAAAGGGAGAAAAGTGGCTGATACCAGCTGAAAATAAGGACAATAGCTTCCTTTTTCTCATGGACAGCTTACCCTTTCTGATTACAACTATATAGTTACTTCTACATTTATTTGTCTGTTACCACTAAGTTACAGATACTCCTTGAGGGCGTTCATCTTACTGCGCTACTATTGGTAATAGGACTGTCAGGTTATAAGTTTAGTATCTGTTATTTAATTCGAATTTACTCTCCCAATAGCCATCCTATTTAACCGCATAACTGCTATGCTCATACTATGTGGCTGAAATTCTGGATTACTGACTAACCATCTGCTTTATTATTATTATTTATTTATTTAGCACCATTGATTCCATGGTGCTGTACATGAGAAGGGGTTACATACAAGTTACAGATATCACTTACAGTAAACAAACTAACAATGACAGACTGATACAGAGGGGCCCTTGCGGGCTTACATTCTACAGGATTATGGGGAAGGAGACAATAGGTTGAGGGTTGCAGGAGCTCCGGCGTTGGTGAGGTGGTAGCTTCAGTAGTGATGAGGAGGCAGCAGGGTCAGTGCAGGCTGTAGGCTTTCCTGAAGAGATGTGTTTTCAGGTTCCGCCTGAAGAATCCGAATGTGGTTGATAGTCGGACGTGTTGGGGCAAAGAATTCCAGAGGATGGGGAGTATTCGTGAGAAATCTTGGAGGCGATTGGATGAGGAGCGAACAAGTGTGGAGGAGAGAAGGAGGTCTTGGGAGGACCAGAGATTATCTGAGGGAAGATATCGGGAGATTAGTTCAGAGATATAAGCCAGTGTATTGTGTTGTTTGCTTGGCATTATTTTGCCAAGCGAGGGCCTGGAAATGGATTGAGACAGCAATAAATTATTAAAACAACCGCTGTGTTTATTTCATTAAAATACTTTTAAATCATGTGTGTGTGTGTTTTTTAACCCTTTCAGACAATTGGATTAATAATGGATAGGTGTCATAATTGACGCCTCTCCATTATTAATCTGGCTTAATGTCACCTTACAATAGCAAGGTTACAAGGTTAGAATAGAAGGGTTACTTCATTACCCCATATCCCACCGCTACAGGGAGTGGGAAGAGAGTGGCCAAGTGCCAGAATAGGCGCATCTTCCAGATGTGCCTTTTCTGGGATGGCTGGGGGCAGATGTTTTTAGCCACGGGGGGGGCCAATAACCATGGACCCTCTCCTGGCTATTAATATCTGCCCTCAGTCACTGGCTTTACCATTCTGGCGGAGAAAATTGCGCGGGAGCCCACGCCAATTTTTTCCGCCATTTAACCCTTTATTTTAGCAGCTACAGCGCTGAAATTTTGCACATACACACTAGTAACATTAGTAGTGTGGAATATGCAAAAAAAAGGGGATATGAGATGGTTTACTGTATGTAAACCATGTCTCATATCCTGTCGGGTTTGTGCAGGAGAAATGAAAAGTCGGCAATTGAATTACCGGCTGTTCACAGATATCGCGCTGAATGAAATTTAAATACAGAATATATATATATGTGTCTCAATGACATATATATATATATATATATATATATATATATATATACTGTATATATGTTTTCCCGAACATTTGAGCACATAAATCCATTAGATGTCGGTTTTGCAAGCCTGCGCGAAAATCTCGCAGTACGGATGCCATACGGATTACATACGGAGGATGCCATGCGCAAAATACGCTGACACACCCTGACTACGGATCACTATTTTGGGAACATTTCTCCGTATTACGGCCGTAAAATACGGACCGTATTGTCTTACGCTGAGTGTGACGCCGGCCTAACACAAACAAAAACCTATAAAAGAACTAAAAAAAAAAATGACGGAATGGATACTTCCATTTTTGGAAAAAGGAAAGAACCCGGGAACTGGGGAGATAGAATCACATACCCACAAGATTCCTCAGATACCGAATCAGAGGACTTCTCTCCTAATGTCAGCCCTGACAAGACAAGACCCTAGCTATCACAAATAACTCTAGATGAAACATCATCTCAAAATACTAGCACCGCAGTCACACATGCTTAAGCTAGCAAACAAAATTAATGAAAATATGCAGATTAACGTCGAAAAACAGGCTAAACTGCTTAAAAAAACAATGGAATCATTCACTAAAAAACCACGAAGAGAGGATTGTGGGTTTAGAAAAAGTTACAAAAAAACACACAACAGTGAATGAATAATGTAATTCCGAAATCCACCTGAGAATTAAAATGGCGGGCCTAGAAGACCGCAATAGACGCAACAAAATAAAAAATTCTGGTATACCAGAAAGAGTAACACCCAACAAATTCCTAGAATTTGCTCAGACATTATTCAAAAAAAAATTCCTTCCCTCACAAACCAGGATCTAATAATAGACAGAATAAACAGACTGCCTAAACCTCCAAACATTCCTGCCGATCTTCCGAGGGACACAATCCTTTGATTCATTTTTTCCACGTAAAAGAGTTGATACAAAATTACATAAAGGAAAAGAAAAAATTCCCGGAACCTTTTGGCCATCTTAAGCTTTTCGCTGATTTATCCAAAGACACTATAGAAGGCAGGAAAGCCTTCAAAAAGGTCACGGCCTCTTTGAGAGACCAAGAAATCTTATACAAGTGGGGTTTCCCATTAAAGCTTTTGGTGCTGTATAGGGGTAAGACTTTTCCCCTCAACACCCCAGAAGAGGGGGCAAGGTTTATCGCCTCAATTAAAAACACTCCCCACTCAAATTTAAATTCTTCAGGTGCTCTGGGTACAGAAAGCATTACCTAAAAAACTTGTACCCCAAAAGAAATTTTCTGATTGGATAACAATCTTTCTCCTTAAAGGTTCAACTAGCTGAAATAATCCATCTGTTACCTTTAAGATGTTTACTCAGTTAACATATAATCTCCAAGGTTATATGTGTTATTTATGTTATTGTTAACTGTTTACCTCTGATTGCATACTCCTTTCCAACCCGGTTATTCACAAACTTTCCCCTGCAAAGAAAGGAATCCACAGGAGGGATTCTTTGAAGAGGACAAGAAAGATTTCTTTAAGAGGACTATAAGTGGACTTCAAGCTCTACATAATTATTTTTCAAACTGTTCAGTTTTCTACTATTATTGTTGCATATTTTGCTTTTGTTTTCAGGTTTTCAGTAACCTCATACTCCAAGTAAAACTCCTACTACCAGCTAGTAATACACTCCTTCCTTCCTAACCCCATACATAGGCCATTAGGTACCCTCCATAACTCAAATATCTTTGAAAATAATCTCTAACCTTTTAACTCATCTTCAACATGTCTATCAAAATTATGACGTATAATGTCAGAGGCCTCAATAGCCCCCAAAAAAGAGTCACCATTAAAACGAACTGTCCAAATCCAAATCAGATATCATCTGTATTCAAGAAACTAAGTTTAGGTAAAATGATCACCCCATATTTGAGGACAAAAAATTCCCACATATATTTGAATCAAGTAACTCCAAAAAAAGGCAGGGGTCATGACATTAATTGGGAAAAATCTCCCCTTCGAGTTCTTGGAAGAACTCACGGACGACAAGGAAAATTTCCATATCTTGGTCTGTAACAATAATCAAGAACACACGATAGTAAATGTATGTCCCCAACACCGGTCAGATTAAATTCCAAAATAAACTAATTATATGACGTGTTTAGATGTCTCAACACGACGTCTAATGAATATTCTCACTTCTCCGATGTGCATCAAACTGCATCTAGGATTGATCTTATCATCTCAGATATTTTTTCCTTGCCTAAATTCAAATTAGTTTCTATCCTGTCCAAAACAATATCTGACCATGCCCCAGTTATCGGTGAATTAATTTCTGGTCCACCCGCAAAAAAACTTTCTATGGAAGAGTAATGCGCCCATCATTATTAACCCAACTCATACGGAAACAATCATGACAGCCATTAAAAATTATTTTAGAGAAAATAAATCGGACACAATTGATCCCTTCATACTTTGGAATGTCCATATAAGGCTGTGCTTAGAGGAACAATAAGGCCAAGATAAAGGAATTGCAATCCTTTATAAAAATTAAAGAGTTAGCACAAACCAATACCACCACCCCTTCATCTACAACCCAATCCGAAATTCTGAATCTCAGACAGGAATTAAGAACTCTAATCTTATCTTTTTATGATTCAACAATTAAATCATCCAAATTTAAACACTATGCATTGGTAAATAAACCCAGTAAACATATGATTAGATTAAAAAAAACAATGAATAAACAACAGAATTGATAAAATTATATCCCCCAAAGGGAATTCATCACTTCATCCCCAAGATATAGTAAATTTGTTCGCAACATTTTATTCCGAACTCTATAATCTAAATCAAAGTACTCACCAACATCAACCCAAACAACCTGAAATAATCTTGTTTCTCTCAAACAGCACCTTGCCTAAACTTTTGCACGATAACCTTATTGATCTTACCTCTCCTTTTACAGCAGAATTATAGAACACATAAAACAACAAGTCGTTCAAATTCCCTGGGCCAGACGGCTTTATAAATGAATACTATAAGTCCTTCAGCGAACTTCTCGCGCTCTCAAATTTTCAATAAAGCATCGTTAAATGGCACCTTCTCGAAAGAAATGTTGGAGGCTACAATTATTTTAATTCCAAAACCTAAGGGAGATACAGACCAAATTACGAACTACAGGCCAATATCATTAGTAAACACAAATATCAAGCTATACTGCAAAATACTTGCCAATAGAATTAATAATTTCTTACCTAAGATAATAAACAGGGATCAGATAGGATTTGTCAGAGGCAGGCAATCAGTAGACGGAACTAGAAGGATTATAGATATAATCAATTCCAAAAAAAATCCCCTCTGTTATAGTCTCATTGGACGCAGAGAAAGCCTTCGACCGCCTAAATTGGGTCTACCTCAAATTAATTTTGCAAAAATTTGGCTTTAACCCACAAAGTTTCTCTGCAATAATGTCCTTTAATCCAACCCTTCTGCAAAAATCTTTTCTAACAACCATTTTTTGTCATCCTTTACAATCTCAAATGCCCCCTTTCCCCCCTGCTCTTCGCACTTGCTATGGAGCCTTTGGCCCAAACAATAAGAGATGAAACAATCAGGAATTCAAGCAATATCTAAGAATTTCAAAATCAGCCTATTCGCCAACGACATTGTCCTGACTCTGACAAATCCTTTAAAATCTATCCCTAAGATTCAAAACATAATTGATTCATTTTCCCAAATATCCTACTCCAAATTCAATGAAGTTAAATCTCAGACACTACACTTTAATCTTAATTTCCTGCAAATTGCTGAAATAAAAAAATTTACAACTTGGAGCTTGGCGAAGGATGAGTTTACCTATCTCGGAGTACAAATAACTAAAACTATAAATTCGCTGATTCCCACAAATGTAGATATTTTAATTAGAAACATTTCTCTCGATCTTAATTACTTCGCTGGAAAGGACTTATCGTGGTGGGGGAAAAACCTTTCTGTTAAGTTCATAATCCCAAAAATACTCTATGCTTTTAGATCTATTCCTATTTCAATACCTACATCGTATTTAAATAGTAAACGGAACCTAATCAACACATATCTGTGGAACAACAAAAGGGCTAGAGTTGCGACAGGAGTACTCTCCAAAAATAAACTAACAGTTGGTATGTGCATATCCAACGTAATAGCACACTATTACACTAACCTTATCAAACAGAGTTACCATTGGTGGTCTAATGGTGAGACCCCTGCATGGCTGGACCTTGAAACCTAGCTGAACTTTAACAATGTACCCGGAGAGCTTATACTTAAGCAACTAATGAATCTAAAAAATATTAGCAACAAATCACATCTAATATGTATCGCAGCTAGTTTGGCATGGTTCAAATTGGCTAGACCAAAAAGAGGTTCAAACAGCTTTGACTCCCTCGGTAACTTACCAATATCCTACATTTTTACTTATATAACAAAACTGTTAATCCCTTTTGGGCAGAGCACAAAATCATAAAACTTAAGAGACAGATACGATGGTAGAAGATTCCACCCCTTTAATACCCTAAAAAAGAATTTTGGTGTCTCTTCTTCTGCCTTCTGTGAATACCAGATCATAAAAGATCAAACCTTAAATATTCTTTCCAACAGACCCTTTTTCTCAGAAGTGGCTTTGAATCTCATATGCAACCCAGACCGTAACATTTTTTGGAGTTATAGCTACATATATGGATGGTTCAATCAAAACACAGAATTTGTTAAGACCCCTTTTAAGCTGAAGTGGGAGGACGAGCTTCAGACCACATTCCACACAGATGAATGGGAAAAAGCGCTCTTACTTATTCCTCTACAATTTCCATGACCCTACAGGAATCATATTTCAAAACAATTTCCCGTTGGTACCTAACCCCCGCAAGGCTATCCTTAAGTAATAATCACAATTCCCCAGACTGCTGGTGGAACTGTGGGCAAAGAGGCAATCTGCTCCATGTATTATGGAACTGCCCCAAGATAAAACCAATGTGGATAAAGATATCTAACATAATTGATATCTAAGCAAAGGAAAAAGACCTTTCTCCACAGTTGGCCTTGCTCTCTGTGGGCACAGACCATCAACCCCCCTCTCTTAGGGCTATCATTGCCCATATTCTATTAGTAACAAAGAATGCTATCGCGTACAACTGGAAAAATCTCACACCTCTCTCGGTTCAAGAAATAATTGATAATATCGCCCTCCATAGAGCATAAGAACATAACTTCTCCATAATCAATGATGGCTTCAAAAAATGTTCTACCAAATGGTCCCATTGGTTAGAGGTTTTTCCATAATTTAATTGTTTTTCTATAGAATATTTCACTTGAGTGTACTTAATTATCTTAATTGTTAGATACTCATTTACAATTTCCTGATTATTTCTCAATTGGGTATATGGCATTTCTCTGAGTATTTGATTACCTGTTCAATGTATTTTACATTTGTCTTCTTACACTCTTTTTCCTCTTCTTTTCCTAGCCCCCTTGTTCATATCCACCTCCCCTTTTTCAACCCTATTTTTCCCTTTCCCCTCTGAGTTATTAAAAAATGTTCAATAAAGATTATTTGAAAAAGAAAATGATTGATTCTGGTCTAGTTTCAGAAATGTTGAATGGGTTAGAGAACAAGTTGGATAGTGGAGGCTGTGATATTTTGAATGAGGATGTGATTATGAAGTAGAAAACCTGATGAAGAGTGCCAAAAAGAATAAGACACCAGGTAAAGACGGATTGACGGTAGAATTCTATGTGAAAACATGAGATTTTCTGGGTGCTGATTTGACTGAGATATGTAATATAATGTAATATATGGGAGAGTGGTAAGTTGTGTGAGTCAATGAAAGAGGGAGTGGTTGTGCTTGTGTATAAGAAAGGTGAAAGTGCTTAGAGAATTGGAGACCAATAACGTTGCGGAACTCAGATTACAAAATCTATAGCAAATTGTTGGCAAATCGTATGCATAAGGTGATTGGTAGTGTTGTGGATGAGGATCAAGTGTGTGCTGTGCCTGGAAGGAATATGAGTGATAACTTATTGTTATTAAGGGATTTGATTGGAGACTGCATGGGAAGGAAACAGATTTTGAGAAAGCGTTTGATAAGTTCTCTCATGTGTTTTTGTTTGGAGAGAATGAGATTTCCTTAAAAAAATTGTGAATGGGATGTCTTTGTATGATGGTGTGTCAAGAGAGTTTCTTGTTAATGGGTGGTTGAGTGAGAAAGCGAATATGTCTGGTGTAAGGCAGGGGTGTCCCATGTCCCCTGTCTTGTTTGTATGTGTGATTGAACCTTTGTTGTTCTTGATAAGATGTGATAAAATGGTGCGAGGTTTGTGTTCCCTGGGAGTGGAGGGAAGCATGCGAAAGTTCTTGGATATATGGATGATGTTGTGCCTGTGAACGTGTTGCGTCTATGAGTAGGGTTAAGTTGCTTTTGGAGTTTTTCTGTGGTGCGTCTGGCTTTAGAGTGAATTGGAATAAATGTAGTTTTAAATGTTTTGGGGAAGATGGGGTTAAAATGGAGGGAGTAAAGTGTGAGGGGGTGCTATCAAAGTACTGGGAGTATTATTTAATAAATACATGGACACTAAGGAGAGATGGGAGGAGTGTGGATTGCGCATAGAACGCAAGTTACATTTTTGGCGACTGAGATACTTGACCTTGGGTGGTAGGATCCCAAAAGCTGTGATTCTTCTGATTTTTCTTTTTATTGCAAAAGTTTTTCCACCGTCTTACAGAAAAATAAAAAGAGTGGAAAATAGTGAAGCAGTAAAATAGAGAAACTTAAGAGAGAAAGTTTTTTCAAGGCTTATCACCATGGTGGCACGGCCTTTCCAAAATTGAGATTTTTCTGGGGCTTCAGTATATCAAAACTGTAGTTATTTTGTTGAATAAAAAAAAACTAAGGGAGAGTATGTTAGGAGTCGAGTTCCCACCACTGCACAGAGGGAATCTTGAGCCATGCCGCTGCGGTCTCCCATTCTCCTCCAGCCGCAGTGGAGCCAGCTCAGCGGAGATGTCGGCCCCAGCATCTGGCTCAGGCTGATACTGTGCGCTTGGTTACAGCTGCCTTTCAAGGCTTTGCCTTTGTAGCCAGTACTGATCAGCAGCGAGCAGGCGTTTCAGGGACTAAGTCCTGCTTTTCCCATACTGAGCATGCCCACAGGACGACCTCCCATTGGAGGTCGGGGGTCACACGCTCAGGTCCTGTAGCAGCTCCTATTGGACCATTAGGAAGGTCCTTGAGAGCTACAGCTATAAATGTTTGCATGGCCATACGGACATGCACTAGTATAAACTTGATAACGTGTGTGTGTGTAGATGAATGTCTGTCGATGGATGAAAGCTCCTTAATCAATTCCATTCCTTGTGTTGATGACTGCTCGTGAATGGTGGAAGCTACCTAGCGTCCTACAGTGCTACCTGCACACTTAGCACACGTTTCTGGGTCTATTCGCAGTGCCCGCCTGTACGGCACTGTGCGCAATCAGTGCGCTTTCCTGACAGCCGGTCAGTGTAGGGTGGGAATTCCCGCTTGGACTCAGCATCTGACTCAGGGCGTCCTCAGGCGCGGGCTCAAAAGCCACCGAGGGTCAGAGCGAGTCCAATCACCAGTTTAGTGGGGGTGATTCATAGGGATCCCACTACACTGTTTGCAAAATTATTAGGCAAGTTGTATTTTGATCACATGATACTTTTTTATACATGTTGTCCTACTCCAAGCTGTTCAGGCTTGACAGCCAACTACCAATTAAGTAAATCAGGTGATGTGCATCTCTGTAAAGAGGAGGGGTGTTGTCTAATGACATGAAAACCCTATATAAAGTGTGCTTAATTATTAGGCAACTTCCTTTACTTTGGGAAAATGGGTCAGAAGAGAGATTTGACGGGCTCTGAAAAGTATAAAATTGTGAAATGTCTTTCAGAGGGATGCAGAAGTCTTGAAATTGCCAAACTTTTGAAGCGTGATCACGAACAATCAAGCGTTTCATGGTAAATAGCCAACAGGGTCGCAATAAACGTGTTGTGCAAAAAAGGCACAAAATAACTGCCCATGAATTGAGGAAAATTAAGAATGAAGCTGCCAAGTTGCCATTTGCCACCAGTTTTGCCATATTTCAGAGCTGCAACGTTACTCGAGTAACAAAAAGCATAAGGTGTGCGATACTCAGGGACATGGCCAAGGTAAGGATGGCTGAAATACGACCACCTTTGAAGAAGAAACATAAGATAAAACATCAAGACTGGGCCAAGAAATATCTTAAGACTGACTTTTCAAAAGTTTTATAGATCTGATGAAATGAAAGTGACTCTTGATGGGCCAGAGGCTGGATCAGTAAAGGGCAGAGAGCTCCACTCCGACTCCAGCAAGGTGGAGGTGGACTACTGGTATGGGCTGGTATCATCAAAGATGAATTTGAAGGACTTTTTCGGGTTGAGGATGGAGTGAAGCTCAACTCCCAGTCCTACTGCCAGTTTCTGGAAGACAACTTCTTCAACCAGTGTTACAGGAAGAAGTCGGTATCATTCAAGAAAAACATGATTTTCATGCAGGACAATGCTCCATCACATGCCTCCAACTACTCCACAGCGTGGCTGGCCAGTAAAGGCCTCAAAGAAGAAAAAATAATGACATGGCCCCCTTGTTCACCTGACCTGAACCCCATAGAGAACCTGTGGTCTCTCATAAAATGTGAGATCTACAGGGAGGGAAAACAGTCCACCTCTCGGAACAGTGTCTGGGAGGCTGTGGTGACTGCTGCACGCAATGTTGATCGTAAGCAGATCAAGCAACTGACAGAATTTATGGATGGAAGGCTGTTGAGTGTCATCATAAAGAAAGGTGGCTATATTGGTCAGTAATTTTTGGGGGGGTTGTTTTTGCATGTCAGAAATGTTTATTTCTAAATTTTGTGCAGTTGTATTGGTTTACCTGGTGAAAATAAACAAGTGAGATGGGAATATATTTGTTTTTTAAGTTGCCTAATAATTCTGCACAGTAATAGTTACCTGCACAAACAGATATTCTCCTAAGACAGCCAAATCTAAAAAAAAAAAAAAACACTCCAACTTCCAAAAATATTAAGCTTTGATATTTATGAGTCTTTTGGGTTGATTGAGAACATAGTTGTTGATCAGTAATAAAAATAATCCTCTAAAGGTGGACCCCGGACTGCGAACGCACCTCATATTCCCTAATATTTTTATTTGGGGTGTTCCGCCAGTCCTAACATTATACTAGCGCCAGGGTATGGCTAGTAATGGCAGATGAACAGCAACTGCAGCGGTACATCCAGCAGCTGGAGCATACAACCTCAGCTGTGGATGTTACCGCAGTAGCTGTTCAGGCTGCTAGCGTGGCTGCAACAAGTTTGTCCACTGCCACCCCTGTTCCAACCTTATCAAGCCTCCCGCTGCCAGATAAATACTCTTGTGATAGCAACTCATGTAGAGGATTCGTGAACCAGTGCGCTATACACCTCAAGCTCCTCACTACACGTTTTCCCACAGAGCGGGCAAAGGTGGGATTCATTATATCCCTTCTGTCGGACAGGGCGTTGGAGTGGGCTACGCCGCTGTGGGAGCGCGACGATCATATGGTGCAAAGTGCTCCGCTGTTTCTGAACACTCTGAAACAGGTCTTTATAGGACTTCGAGTCACCCATGATACAGCGCTCCAACTGCTGGCATTGACCCAGGGTTTGTCCATGGTCATTTTGCCGTCCACTTTCAGACTTTAGCATCTGAGCTGGAGTGGCCGGATAAAGCCCTCATCCCTGTATTTTGGAGGGGGCTGGCTGACAATGTGAAGGACGCTTTGGCCACCATGGAGATTCCCGCCACACTGGAGGAGCTAATAGCTCTATCAACTCGCATCGACCTTCGTTTTAACGAGCGACGGTTGGAGCGAGCCCAGTGTAGGCAGCGGTTTCGGCTGGCTCCCACCTTCGCCAAACCTCTGGAATCTCCGGTCCAGTTGTCCGAGTCACATGAGGCCATGGAGGTGTCACGAGCGGGATCTAAGTCCCGGACCGCTCGTGCACTCAGGACATCTTGCCTCCAGATGTTCCCAGTGGTCGAGAAAACGTCAGCGTCTAGTGGTTGTAGGAGGAGCTACACTAGACACGGCAAAGTTTTCCTCCAAACTGTCCTTCAAGGGGACAATTACCATAGGCCCATCCACTCTTACGGTAGAGCTTTGGATGGATTCCGGGGCAGAGGGCAATTTTATGTCATCTGCCTTCGCCCAGCGTCACGCAATACCCCTGGTGATGCTCGCAAAACCTGTGACCGTACGAGTGGTAAATGGGTCGACCCTGCCATCACAGATAACACACCAAACCATCCCATTTACCTTATCCATGTCTCCATCTCATCAGGAGATTATCTCTCTGCTAGTCATTCCTGAGGGAATTGATGAGGTCCTGTTGGGGATACCATGGCTACGCTACCACTCTCCTCATATAGAGTGGTCCTCAGGGAGAATTCTGGGATGGAGTGAATCTTGTGAGGGTAGATGTCTGAGGGAGTGCGTTCAGGTTGCTACAATTCAAGTACCCGCAGATCTTTCCTCTCTCCCCAAGCACTATTGGCCATATGCGGACGTGTTCTCCAAGAGGGCTGGTGAGACCCTTCCGCCTCACCGCTCCTATGACTGTCCTATTGACCTCTTGTCTGGTGTTGAGCCTACCGGAGACGGAAACAATGTCTCAGTACATTCAGAAGAATCTGGCAAGATGATTCATTAGGAAGTCAGTGTCACCTACAGGGGCAGGGGTTCTTCTTTGTGCAGAAGAATGGAGAATTACGTCCATGCATAGATTACAGGGGTCTTAACGCCATCACCGTTAAGAATAAATGCCCTCTGCCCATGATATCTGAGCTCTTCGATAGGTTGCGGGGAGCGAGGGTATTTACTAAGCTGGATCTAAGGGGTGCTTACAACCTGATTCACATCCGTGAGGGTGATGAATGGAAGACGGCTTTTAACACCAGGGATGGGCACTGTGAATAACTGGTGATGCCCCAGCCGTGTTCCAAGACTTTGTAAATAATATTTCCCGGGATATGCTCTCCACCTCGGTTGTAGTCTATCTGGATGATATTCTCATCTACTCTCCAGATATAGACTCCCACCGGAGAGATGTTTGCAAAGTCTTCGACTTTCTAAGGGCAAACTCCCTCTATGCCAAGTTGGAGAAGTGTGTGTTTGAGCAGGAGTCTTTACCTTTCCTGGGCTATATCATCTCTGCTCAAGGATTGGCTATGGATCTTGCCAAGCTACAGGCTGTGATGGACTGGCAAGAACCCCATTCTCTCAAAGCGATGCAGCGCTTTATGGGGTTCATCAACTATTATCGCCAGTTCATTCCCCACTTCTCAACTTTGGTAGCTCCCCTGGTTGCCCTCACCAAGAAGGGAGCTAATCCCAAATTATGGTCGGAGGAGGTCTCCAAGGCCTTCCTCTCTATCAAGTCACACTTCGCTGGCGCTCCCATTTTACATCGCCCCGATGTTGATAAACCATTTATCATGAAGGTGGATGCCTCTTCTGTCGGAGCTGGAGCAGTCCTCTTACAGACGGATGCTCAAGGTCGGAAGCATCCTTGCTTCTTTTTCTCCAAGACCTTCGCACCGGCAGAGAGGAATTATTCTATCGGGGACAGGGAGCTGCTACCTGCATACTTAGCACACGTTTCTGCTTCTATTCTCAGTGCCTGCCTGTACGGCACTGTGCGCAATCAGTGCACTTTCCTGACAGCTGGTCAGTGTAGGGTGGGAATTCCTGCTTGGACTCAGCATCTGACTCAGGGCGTCCTCAGTCGCGGGCTCAAAAGCCTCCGAGCGCGTGCACGGACAGTTTCATGGCCACTTTTGGGCCAGAATATCTTTGGGTCTGAGCTGTTGCTTCCCCTTCTTTCCCCAAGCCAGCTGCACACCTACGGCACGGCTTTTCCATATACAGACATATACTTTCTCTCTGCATTTATTTTCCATGTGTGAGCCTGTCGGTGAGATCTATATTTCTTATTATGTGCTGTGTATATGTACATTTTGTATATTTGTAGGGGTATTTACTCATGCTGACTTGATGGGTTATATTGTATTTCTCTACCAGTTATTATATTGGATTAGGGGTGTTACGCTTACACTGGTTGTATTTTAATTGTTTTTATGTGCTTTTTGTGGTGTCTAATAAAATGTTTTGGCTTATTTTCTACATTATGTGGTTGTGCAGGCCTTTATATAGTCCAATCTGTTTTCTTCGTTCTTCATGATTCATATTATTAGACTTGGCTTGGCACCCCTTTGCTCTTATTCTAGAGTCTTTTCCAGCTTGGGTGCACCCTATATCATTATTCATATTTACACTGGAAAAGACAGCGATGAAACCTCTCTCTCCAATGAGGAAATTTTTTTTATAAACCTACTCAGTCTGTCTTGCGTCTATCAACCCCAATACTTAGAACGAACAGAAATATTACTGCTGATAACTGGTTGTCTTCCATTGAACTTGTGGCAGAGTTGAAGAAAAGAGGACTTACATAAGTGGAAACAATAAGAAAGAACAAGAAAGAAACTCCACCACAATTCTGTCCATCGAAAACCAAAGAAGAACGTTTCACAATCTTTGGATTCGCAAATGACATGACCTTAGTTTCCTACCTCCCAAAGAAAAACAAAGCAGTAATTTTGATTTCATCCATGCTTCATGCGAAAAGCATCGACCCAGAATCTGGCAAGCCAGAAATAATTGAATTTTACAATACAACAAAAGGATGTGTTGATGCTCTGGATGAAAAGTGCACGCTTTACTCACCTAGTTGACGTAGTAGACGATAGAGTAGAAGATTGCAAGCTGCCATCTTGAACATCAGCCTTGTGAATGCATACATACTCTTTTCATCTTATCCAGAGAATCCAAAGAACAGTCGCCTTGACTTTGTAAAGTCTCTTGCCAGAGCTCTGTCAGAACCCTACCTCAATGTTAGGATGCTGAACAATTGACTTCCACGCGAGTTACAGCAGAACATTGCCCAAATTCTTCAGAAACAGTTGCCTACACCTAGGAAACAACTAGATAGACAAGTGAGGTGTGGTAAGTGTCCTAGAAGGAAGGACATGAAGACAAAATTTATGTGCGAAGAGTGCGAGACCTCAATTTGTGGTACTTGTACCGTAAGGTATTGCGTTGACTGTAAAAAATGACTAATTTCATGCAAACCAAAAAAGACAAAATTCCTTTTATCTTTCTCTTGAACGGCTTGTGGTGTTTTCAATTTTCATGTTAATACTTATATTGACTAGTTTTTGAAAAAAAGTTGTGATTTTTATTTACATTATCCTAAAAGTCATGTTTCATAATGCCCTCGGATTGAATCATCAAAATATTACATTTTCGACACTTGTGGGCGTCAAAAATTTGTTATACTCATGTATAATCAATCGCCAATAAGAAAACAATTAAAACAAACATGATCTTTGCATTTTCTGTACAAATCAGAGATTTCTAAACACTGGGGTATAGGAAACCCCACATCAGCACTTGCGAGACAACCCCCCCCCCCCCTCACCAGTTGAGGGTTAATGGGACTATGCACATGGCAGGGTGGTTTCACGGGCCGTGTGTCCGTGGACAAAACACCCTGACATGTCAGATTTTTACCATTTGCACGATCCACAAAGTGTCCCGCACACGGAGAACACACATTGATGTCCTCTGTGTGACTCACATTAAACTGGTGAAGAAGCGCTACAGGAAGCGCTGTTCCCTGGCGGCAGGTGATGAAGATTGTTGTGAACTCCGTTTTCAGGCTCCCTCTTGTGGTCACAGATTGTATTGTGTGACTTTGGTTTTTTGGCTCCCCCTGGTGGTTTGGTTTATTATCCTGCGGGTCTGCTGGATCAGCTGCCTCGTTATTCACCAGGGAGGCTCCTATTTAGCTCTGCTTAAACTTCCACTTGTTGCCGGCTGTCAATGTATTCAGTGCTATTCTGATTACTCCTGATTATCTCGTTTTCTGCCTCTTCAGGATAAGCTAAGTTCTGTTTGAATATTTTTTGCTCATATGCCTGCAATATGATTTCTGTGTATGATGAGTCTAGTCCAGCTTGCTAACATGTGATTTCTTTTGCTGGTAAGCTCTGGGGTACGGAGTTGCTTCCCCCGCACCGTTAGTTGATGCGGGGGCTCGAGCAATCTCTGCGTGGATATTTTGAATAGGGTTTTTTATTGACCGCACAGTTTCTTTCCTATTTTCTGCTATCTAGTATTAGCAGGCCTCATTTGCTAAATCTGATTTCATCTCTGCGTTTGTGCTTTCCCCTTAACTCACCGTTAATATTTGTGGGGGGCTATTCTATATCTTTGGGGTCTTCCACTGAGGCAAGTGAGGACTTACTTTCCTTCCAGGAATAGTCAGTTTCTCAGGCCGTGACGAGACGTCTAGGATTTTTAGGGAACGTTCCACGGCTGCCTATAGTTGTTTGCGGATAGGATCAGGTTGCGGTCAATCTAGTTACCACTTCCCCAGAGCTAGTAGTCTGTTCAGTTACTTAGCTAGTCCGACCTGCGATCCTTGCCACTAGGATCATAACAGTACAGCCGGCCCATAAAGTGTTAATTGCATGGCAGAAGCAGGAGAAAAGAAGCTTGAAGATTTTTTTTTTTTTTTTGCTGCTGTGTGTCTAGCTGCTGTGTGTCTGGCTTCTCTCCTCCTCTTAATCTTGGTGTGCCTCTGAGTTCAGCTGCTGATATGGATATCCAGAGTTTAGCCTCCAGTGTAGATCATCTTGCTGCAAGGGTACAAAGTATTCAGGATTTTGTTGTGCACAGTCCTATGTCAGAGCCTAGAATACCTATTCCGGAGTTGTTTTCTGGAGATAGATCTAGGTTCCTGAATTTTAAGAACAATTGCAAGTTGTTTCTTTCTTTGAAACCTCGTTCCTCTGGGGATTCTGTTCAGCAAGTTAAGATTATTATTTCTTTCTTGCGTGGCGATCCTCAAGATTGGGCTTTCGCATTGGCTCCAGGGGATCCTGCATTGCTCAGTGTGGATGCATTTTTTCTGGCTCTTGGATTGCTCTATGAGGAACCTAATCTTGAGAACCAGGCTGAAAAAGCGTTGTTGGCCCTCTCTCAGGGGCAAGATGATGCAGAGGTGTACTGCCAGAAATTTCGGAAATGGTCGGTGCTTACTCAATGGAATGAGTGTGCCCTGGCTGCAAATTTCAGAAAAGGTCTTTCTGAAGCCATTAAGAATGTCATGGTGGGGTTCCCTACGCCTGCAGGTCTGAATGAGTCAATGACTCTGGCCATTCAGATTGATCGGCGTTTGCGGGAGCGCAAACCTGCGCACCATTTGGCGGTGTCTTCTGAACAGACACCTGAGTCTATGCAATGTGATATAATTCTGACCAGAAGTGAACGGCAAAATTATAGACGGCAAAATGGGTTGTGCTTTTACTGTGGTGATTCAGCTCATGTTATCTCAGCATGCTCTAAGCGCACAAAAAAGAATGATAAATCTGTCACCATCGGTACTTTACAGCCTAAGTTTATTTTGTCTGTTTCTTGGTTTATTTTTGTTCCTTGTCCAGCTTGCTAATATGTGATTTCCTTGCTTGCTGGTAGCTCTAGGGGGCTGAGTTTCTCCCCTCACACCGTTAGTTGGTGTGGGGGTTCTTGAATTCTCAGCGTGGATATTTTGTAGGGTTTTCTACTGACCGCACAGTTTCCTATCTGTCTTCTGCTATCTAGTATTAGCGGGCCTCATTTGCTGAATCTGTTTTCATTTCTACGTTTGTATTTTCCCCTTACCTCACCGTTATTATTTGTTGGGGGCTTCCTATATCTTTGGGGTTATTTCTCTGAGGCAAGTGAGGTCTTACTTTCTCTCTAGGGGTAGCTAGTTCCTCAGGCTGCGTCGAGACGTCCAGGAATTTAGGCACGTTCACCGGCTACCTTTAGTGTGTTTGGTTAGGATCAGGTTTGCGGTCAGTCCAGTTACCACCTCCCTAGAGCTTGTTCTAGGTTCAGTAACTTAGCTAGTCTGATCTGTGATCCTCAGCCACTAAGGATCATAACACTGAAGGTTGAAGCTCAGACAAGGAAACCTGGAGGAGAACAACAAGGAGCGGCAGACACCGTTACTAGGCCCCAACCAAAGTATTAGGCCAACTGCAGTGTGACATTAAAAAATACTTAATGAGAGCCTGAAGGTTGAAGCTCAGACAAGGAAACCTGGAGGAGAACACCAAGGAGGAGGAGAACACCAAGGAGCGGCAGACACCGTTACTAGGCCCCAACCAAAGTAGTAGGGCAACTGCTGTCTTTTATATAAACAACTACTTAATGAGAGCCTGAAGGTTGAAGTTCAGCTTTTTCAGTGGAGGACAGCGTGATTGAGTGGCGCCGCAGACAGACAAAGGTAGTATGTGTTAACTTAAAAAGTTGGCTCTATGCATTTTTAAATTAGTTACAGGGGAATACAGGCAGCATTGGTGTGGTCAGTGTAGGACAATTGGAAGGAGGGACCGCAGACAGACTTCCTCGGCCTAAAATAATAAAATAGGCTCTATGCAGCTTCCATTAGGTGGCAGGGGTACACAGGCAGCATTGGTGTGGTCAGCGGAGGACGATTAGAAGGAGGGACACAGGCAGCAATGGTGTGGTCAACGTAGGACAATTGGAAGGAGGGACCGCAGACAGAATTCCCAGGCCTCTAAATATTAAAATAGGCTCCATGCAGCTTAAATTTGGCTACAGGGTTACACAGGCAGCATTGGTGTGGTCAACGTAGGACAATTGGAAGGAGGGACCGCAGACAGACTTCCTCGGCCTAAAATAATAAAATAGGCTCTATGCAGCTTCCATTAGGTGGCAGGGGTACACAGGCAGCATTGGTGTGGTCAACGTAGGACAATTGGAAGGAGGGACCGCAGACAGACTTCCTCGGCCTAAAATAATAAAATAGGCTCTATGCAGCTTCCATTAGGTGGCAGGGGTACTCAGGCAGCATTGGTGTGGTCAGCGGAGGACAATTGGAAGGAGGGACCGCAGACAGACTTCCTCGGCCTAAAATAATAAAATAGGCTCTATGCAGCTTCCATTAGGTGTCAGGGGTACACAGGCAGCATTGGTGTGGTCAACGTAGGACAATTGGAAGGAGGGACCGCAGACAGAGTTCCTCGGCTTAAAATAATAAAATAGGCTCTATGCAGCTTCCATTAGGTGGCAGGGGTACACAGGCAGCAATGGTGTGGTCAACGTAGGACAATTGGAAGGAGGGACCGCAGACAGAATTCCTAGGCCTCTAAATATTAAAATAGGCTCTATGCAGCTTAAATTTGGCTACAGGGGTACACAGGCAGCATTGGTGTTGTCAACGTAGGACATTTGGAAGGACGGACCGCAGACAGAATTCCTAGGCCTCTAAATATTAAAATAGGCTCTATGCAGCTTAAATTTGGCTACAGGGGTACACAGGCAGCATTGGTGTGGTCAACGTAGGACAATTGGAAGGCGGGACCGCAGACAGAATTCCTAGGCCTCTAAATATTAAAATAGGCTCTAAGCAGCTTAAATTTGGCTACAGGGGTACACAGGCAGCATTCGTGTGGTCAGTGGAGGACAATTGGAAGGAGGGACCGCAGACAGACTTCCTCGGCCTAAAATAATAAAATAGGCTCTATGCAGCTTCCATTAGGTGGCAGGGGTACTCAGGCAGCATTGGTGTGGTCAGCGGAGGACAATTGGAAGGAGGGACCGCAGACAGACTTCCTCGGCCTAAAATAATAAAATAGGCTCTATGCAGCTTCCATTAGGTGGCAGGGGTACTCAAGCAGCATTGGTGTGGTCAACGTAGGACAATTGGAAGGAGGGACCGCAGACAGACTTCCTCGGCCTAAAATAATAAAATAGGCTCTATGCAGCTTCCATTAGGTGGCAGGGGTACACAGGCAGCAATGGTGTGGTCAACGTAGGTCAATTGGAAGGAGGGACCGCAGACAGAATTCCTAGGCCTAAAATAATAAAATAGGCTCTATGCAGCTTCCATTAGGTGGCAGGGGTACACAGGCAGCAATGGTGTGGTCAACGTAGGACAATTGGAAGGAGGGACCGCAGACAGAATTCCTAGGCCTCTAAATATTAAAATAGGCTCTATGCAGCTTAAATTTGTCTACAGGGGTACACAGGCAGCATTGGTGTGGTCAACGTAGGACAATTGGAAGGAGGGACCGCAGACAGACTTCCTCGGCCTAAAATAATAAAATAGGCTGTATGCAGCTTCCATTAGGTGGCAGGGGTACTCAGGCAGCATTGGTGTGGTCAGCGGAGGACGATTAGAAGGAGGGACACAGGCAGCAATGGTGTGGTCAACGTAGGACAATTGGAAGGAGGGACCGCAGACAGAATTCCCAGGCCTCTAAATATTAAAATAGGCTCTATGCAGCTTAAATTTGGCTACAGGGGTACACAGGCAGCATTGGTGTGGTCAACGTAGGACAATTGGAAGGAGGGACCGCAGACAGACTTCCTCGGCCTAAAATAATAAAATAGGCTCTATGCAGCTTCCATTAGGTGGCAGGGGTACTCAGGCAGCATTGGTGTGGTCAGCGGAGGACAATTGGAAGGAGGGACCGCAGACAGACTTCCTCGGCCTAAAATAATAAAATAGGCTCTATGCAGCTTCCATTAGGTGGCAGGGGTACACAGGCAGCATTGGTGTGGTCAACGTAGGACAATTGGAAGGAGGGACCACAGACAGACTTCCTCGGCCTAAAATAATAAAATAGGCTCTATGCAGCTTCCATTAGGTGGCAGGGGTACACAGGCAGCAATGGTGTGGTCAACGTAGGACAATTGGAAGGAGGGACCGCAGACAGAATTCCTAGGCCTCTAAATATTAAAATAGGCTCTATGCAGCTTAAATTTGGCTACAGGGGTACACAGGCAGCATTGGTGTGGTCAACGTAGGACAATTGGAAGGCGGGACCTCAGACAGAATTCCTAGGCCTCTAAATATTAAAACAGACTCTATGCAGCTTAAATTTGGCTACAGGGGTACACAGGCAGCATTGGTGTGGTCAGTGGAGGACAATTGGAAGGAGGGACCGCAGACAGACTTCCTCGGCCTAAAATAATAAAATAGGCTCTATGCAGCTTCCATTAGGTGGCAGGGGTACACAGGCAGCAATGGTGTGGTCAACATAGGACAATTGGAAGGAGGGACCGCAGACAGACTTCCTCGGCCTAAAATAATAAAATAGGCTCTATGCAGCTTCCATTAGGTGGCAGGGGTACTCAGGCAGCATTGGTGTGGTCAACGTAGGACAATTGGAAGGAGGGACCGCAGACAGAATTCCTAGGCCTAAAATAATAAAATAGGCTCTATGCAGCTTCCATTAGGTAGCAGGGGTACACAGGCAGCATTGGTGTGGTCAGTGGAGGACAATTGGAAGGAGTGTCTGACACAGTAAGTACTCCGCGTCCCAAAACCTAAATTGATGTTAATGTATCACAAAAAGAAACAAAACAAAAAAACAAAAAAAAGGGTGGCATACTTAGGTACAGGGGTGTGCTTCTATGCTGACTTTCAGACATTGTAATTGGGCTCAAAGTATTTACTGGTGTAAATGTAGGACAGGGCCCCTGACTATTTTAACTAGCATCATACATGTCAACAAATTGTTATTGTCTGTGCCAGGCATGGAAGGATTTCAGCGCATAGACTAAACAGTGGTGGCGCAGCGACAGATAATTTTGCAAGTGGTAGAGCACTGTTTGACCTTGGGGGGGGGGACACTCTCTCCTGGCCGCCGGTACAAGCCCAGGGCTCCTCATGTTACAACGGTGTGTCTGACGTTGGGTGCGCGCCACCACCGCCAGAGACACTTCATTGTACTATGAGGGACCCAGTGCCAGTGCCGTCGACCAAAAGTGGGCACACCCACCTCTTCAGACAAACGGCACTCTGATGGGTGCTTGCGACAAGTGGCGAGACCACGGCCCTGTGAGGGGAGTTAGGCCTTTTAGAGAGGTGTAAACATGTCGTATGCTGGACAAACAGCAGCTGCAAATTAAGAGATTGGAACAGTCAGTAACACCAGTCCCAAAGCAAGACCTTTTTACAGGAAAGCTAGGTGTCAGCCGGGAAAGGTGGGGCAAAATAATTTGAAATCCATGAGTGGTTCATTTTAATGAAGGTTAGATCATCAACATTTTGGGTAGCCAGACGAGTCCTTTTTTTGGTCAGTATTGAACCAGCAGCACTGAATACTCTTTCTGATAGCACACTAGCTGCTGGGCAAGCAAGCTCCTGCAATGCATATTCAGCCAATTCAGGCAAGGTGTCTATTTTGGATGCCCAGTAATCAAAGGGGAATGGCGGTTGAGGGAGAACATAGGTAATGGAGGAAAAATAGTTAGTAACCATACTGGACAAATGTTGTCTCCTGTCACTTTGAATGGATGCTGCTGTACCTGTCGTGTCTGTGGTCATTGCAAAATCACTCCACAACCTGGTCAGAAAACGCCTCTGTCCTACGCCACTTCTGATCTGTGCACCTCTAACACCTCTGCCCTGTTGGCCCCTGCATCTCGTGTGAGAACCATCACTGGCGCTGTGTGCTGGGAATGCCTGAATCAAACGGTCTACAAGAGTAGCTTGTTTGGTTGCCAATATCTGTTCGAGGTTCTCATGTGGCATGATATTTTGCAATTTGCCTTTATAGCGAGGATCAAGGAGGCAGGCCAACCAGTAATCGTCATGTGTCATCATTTTTATAATGCGTGGGTCCCTTTTGAGGATACGCAAGGCATAATCCGCCATGTGGGCCAATGTTCCAGTTGTCAAGTCAGTGCATATGCTGGGTTGAGAAGCACTTTCTGGCAAATCAACGTCACTTGTCCCCCTCAAAAACCCTGAACCCGGCCTTGCACCGCCAGCAGTTTCTATTGCCCCCTGAGAAGCTTCCTCATCCAAAAAATAGTCATCCCCATCATCCTCCTCGTCCTCCTCCTCTTCGCCCGCCACCTCGTCCTGTAGACTTCCCTGAGCAGACAATGGCTGACTGTCACCAAGGCTTCCCTCGTCCTCGGCTGCAGACGCCTGTTCCTTTATGTGCGTCAAACTTTGCATCAGCAGACGCATTAGGGGGATGCTCATGCTTATTACGGCGTTGTCTGCACTAACCAGCCGTGTGCATTCCTCAAAACACTGAAGGACTTGACACAGGTCTTGGAGCTTCGACCACTGCACAGCTGACAACTCCATGTCTGCCATCCAACTGCCTGCCCGTGTATGTGTATCCTCCCACAAATACATAACAGCACGCCTCTGTTCTCACAGTCTATGAAGCATGTGCAGTGTGGAGTTCCACCTTGTTGTAACGTCGATGATTAGGCGATGCTGGGGAAGGTTCAAAGACTGCCGATGGTTCTGCATACGGCTGGAGTGTACGGGCGAACGGAGGATGTGAGAGCAAAGTCTGTGCACTTTCAGCAGCAGGTCAGGTAACCCCGGATAACTTTTCAGGAAGCACTGCACCACCAGGTTTAAGGTGTGAGCCAGGCAAGGAATGTGTTTCAGTTGGGAAAGGGCTATGGCAGCCATAAAATTCCTTCCGTTATCACTCACTACCTTGCCTGCCTCAAGATGTACAGTGTCCAGCCATGACCGAGTTTCTTGCTGCAAGAGCTCGGACAGAACTTCCGCGGTGTGTGTTGTTGCCCAAACACTTCATTGCCAATACAGCCTGCTGACGCTTGCCACTAGCTGTTCCATAATTGGACACCTCGTGTGCAACAGTGGCAGCTGCGGATGGAGTGGTCGTGCGACTGCGGTCTGTGGACGAGCTCTCACTTCTGCTGGAGGACGAGGAGGAGGAGGGGGGACGAACGCCTACAGCCAACTGTTTCCTAGACCGTGGGCTAGGCAGAACTGTCCCAATATTACTGTCCCCTGTGGACCCTGCATCCACCACATTAACCCAGTGTGCCGTGATGGAGACGTAACGCCCCTGGCCATGCCTACTGGTCCATGCATCTGTTGTCAGGTGCACCTTTCTACTCACAGATTGCCTGAGCACATGGCCAATGCGGTCTTTTACATGCTGGTGGAGGGCTGGGATGGCTTTTCTCAAAAAGAAGTGTCGACTGGGTAGCTCGTAGCGTGGTACAGCGTAGTCCATCAGGGCTTTGAAAGCTTCGGTTTCAACTAACTGGTAGGGCATCATCTCTAACGAGATTAGTCTAGCAATGTGGGCGTTCAAACCCTGTGTACGCGGATGCGAGGATGAGTACTTCCTTTTCCTAACGAGAGTCTCATGTAGGGTGAGCTGGACTGGAGAGCTGCATACGGTGGAACTAGCGGGGGTGCCGGTGGACATGGGTGACTGAGAGGGTTGGTGATGGTATTCTTGATGGTGCCCTACATAGTTTTTCCGACCACGAACCTGGTGATTCCCTGATTGCTTTGGCCTTGCGACGAAACCGCCACATTACCTGCAGGTGGTGTGGTAAACGGTGGGCTTACAGTGAGGGAAGGGATGTCGCGTTGCTGACTAGCTTCATTGTGAGAGGGTGCTACAACGTTAAGGGACGTTTGGTAGTTTGTACAGGCTTGCAAGTGCATGGTGGTTAAATGTCTATGCATGCAACTTGTATTTAAGTTTTTAACATTCTGACCTCTGCTGAAGGTCCTTGAGCATTTTTTACAGATGACTTTGCGCTGATCATTGGGATCTTGGTTAAAAAAATTCCAGACTGCACTCTTCCTATCGGATACCTTTTCAGGCATTGCACACTGAGCTACTTTAACCTGATGGCCACGCTGTCCTACAACTGGTTTTGGTTTTGCCACACATTTTTGGCCAGATACGGGCCTGCCAGATGGAACCTGTTGCGATGTTGATGCCTGCTGCGGCTCCTCCTCCTCCGCTTCTGAGCTACTGCCGCCTGCACCCTGTTCCCCCAATGGCTGCCAATCGGGGTCAACAACTGGGTCATCTATGACCTCCTCTTCTATGTTCTGTGCACCTTCCTCTGGGTCACCATGTAAGCCGGTGCTATAGCGTTCGTGGCGGGGCTCCATAGTCTCATCGGGGTCAGATTCTGGATCAGTACACTGCGAGGGCAATGTTATGATCTGAGTCAAAGGAACAGCATAATAATCTGGCTGTGCATCTGTGCACTCCATGTCCGATTCATCTTGTAATGGGCATGGCCTGTTAACAATTTCCCTTTCTAACCCAGGCACGGTATGTGTAAAGAGCTCCATGGTGTAACCAGTTGTGTCGCCTGACGCATCCTTCACTGTTGTTCTGGGTGAAGGACACAAGGAAGCGACTTGTTCCTGACCGGGAGCATTCACTGACGACGCACTGCTCTGACATTTGGCACTTGGAGGAGGCGAAAGAGCTAGAGGCTGAGTCAGCAATGAAAGCCAATACTTGTTCCTGCTGCAACGGCTTCAAAAGCGGTTTTCCTACTCCCAGAAAAGGGAGCCTTCGAGGCATTGTGTAGCCAGACGATGTCGCTGGCTTAACAACTCGAGACTTAGGGGCTATATTGCTTTTCCCACGACCACCTGATGCTCCACGACCACCATCACTACCATCATTACCAGCTGGCAATGAACGCCCACGGTCACGACCTCTTCCACCAGACTTCCTCATTCTTGGAAAAATGTTACCAAACTAACATCCATTATGTGGTCCTGTAAAACCAGGTACAAGGTGTGCGTGAACTTGTTGTGAACGTAAATCTCCCTTTTTTATGTGTGGGGGAATACAGTGAAAAATCAGGCCCACTGTATTACACTAGACAGTTTGATTGGCAGAAAGAGGCTGGCAGATATGGCACTAACAGGAGTGAAGCAGATGCACACACTGGCAATAGAAATGTCCCTCTTTATGTGTGGGAGAATCCAGGGAAAAATCAGGCCCACTGTATTACACAACAGTTTGATTAGCAGAAAGAGGCTGGCAGATATGGCACTAACAGGAGTGACACAGATAAAAACACTGGCAATAGAAATGTCCCTCTTTGTGTGTGGGAGAATGCAGTGAAAAATCAGGCCCACTATATTACAGTAGACAGTTTGATTGGCAGAAAGAGGCTGGCAGATATGGCACTAACAGGACTGACGCAGATGCACACACTGGCAATAGAAATGTCCCTCTTTTTTTGGATATGGGAGACAAGGGATTGAATCAGGCACACTATATCACGGTATAGTTCCTGTGGCACAAAATGACTGACAGATACCACAGACAGCACTTGCACAGATGCACAGGTTTGGCAAGATTATTATCCCTTTATTTTATTTTTTGGGGGTGATATGTGAGACAAGTGATTTAATCAGGCCCACTGTTACACAGTAGGTTTTCTGTGGCAGAAAATAAAAAAAAAAGATGACACACACACACTACTGGCACTGATGCAGATTTGCCAATCTTAATCTCCTACTTTTATTTTTTTTTCTGGGAGAATTGTGAAGAAATCAGGCCCACTGCTACACAGTAGGTTTTCTGTGGCAGAAAAACAAAGACAGATGCCACACACAGGACTGGCACTAATGCAGATTTGCCAATCTTAATCTCCCACTTTTATTTTTTTTTCTGGGAGAATTGTGAAGAAATCAGGCCCACTGTTACACAGTAGGTTTTCTGTGGCAGAAAAAAAAAAATGTGAAGACAAAAGAAAAAATCCCGCTCACCATAGTTGTAGTCCCTGGAGGCTCGGAGCACGGAAACACTGTGTCAAGGCGTGAGGAATGCAGGAAATAGAAAAAAATCCAGCTCGACGAGGTGGTGAAAAAGCAAAGTCTTGGTACTTTATTCACTTCATATAAAAAAATAGAGGATAAAACAACAGCACAATATAATTAAAAACACTATCTACGCGTTTCTGGTGACATAGCACCCTTAGTCATGATAACTTTAGTGCAGCCTGTTCTATACTTTTATACTGGCAACCGGTAGGCACACCGGTGCTATGGCTAATTACAAAAGGTAATCTAGTCAAAATGAAAACACATGATATTATGTGCAAGCTGCAATTAGTTGCACAAGACAGATAGAAAAAAAGCACAGAAAAAAAAAACACAACAAACAGACTACATGTATACTTTGGCTATTATCCCACCTCAGTGATAAAAGATCAGATTTTTGGGCTCATTGAGGAGGGTCTTAGCTTGGGCTTCTTTAACAAAAAAGAAAGCGACCATCTCAAAGTCTTGAATCCTGTCACCCCTGTGATGTATGCCTTGCCTAAAACTCATAAAAATCTATATCCACCACCCATGAGACCAATTGTCTCAGGCATTGGGTCCCTGGGTGAGAGACTGGGGGAGTGGTTAGATCTGCTCCTCCAGCCTCTCGTCCAGAGGACACCTGGTTATCTTAGGGACAGTACAGATGTCCTTAATATCATGAAAGACTTGATATGGCAACCTAACTATTCATGGATCACTTCGGACGTCGTTTCATTGTACACGTCCATACCACACGAGATAGCATTGTATGCATTAAAATTTCATATGGAAAAATATAGTGATTTCCCCCTGGATCTCCAATTTTATATAATAGAGGTTACCCATTTTCTCATGACCACCAATTTTTTCTGCTTCAATCAAATTTATTATATGCAAATCAGCGGTGTCTCAATGGGGGCCAAGTACTCACCATCTCTCGCCAATTTGGTGATGAGCTGGTGGGAGGAGTCATACATTTACAATGTAGAGAATCCATTTAAGGACTGCATATTTTGGTACGGTAGATACATCGATGACATCATTATGGTGTGGAATTCCGATGTATCTACCGTACATAACTTAATTGACTACTTCAATAGTAATCTGTTTAATTTAAGTTTCACCGCTCGCCAGGAACACACAAGCATAGAGTTCCTGGACCTAAAACTCAAAGGTGTAAACAACATTCCTGTAGTGACATCAACTTTCAGAAAAAATACAGCGGGGAATACAATATTGAGGGCAAACAGTCATCATCCTAAGCATACAATCAAAAGCATACCTGTGGGGGAAATGGTTAGGGCAAAACGAAACTGCAGCATACAGGAAGATTATTCTACAGAGGTTGAGGAAATTAAAGCAAGACTCACACAGAGAGGTTACAGCAAAGGGTATTTACAAAGGGCGGAAAAAATAGTGGAGAAAAAATCACGGTTTAAATCAAAACAGAATAAAAAAAACAGGTTCCACTAACCCCATTACCGTTGTCTTTCAATACAGCAACCAATTTGCTTCCATCAGTAAACTGATGAGAAACAACCTAACCATCTTATGGGAAGATCCTGATATTGCGTCCATATTAAAACACGGATGCAGAATTGTGTCAAGAAAAGCACCATCATTGGGCTCTAGTTTATCACCCAGCTCTTTAAATACATCCCATGCTCAGCCTTCCAATTGGCTTAACATTAAGGGCTTCCACAAATGTGGTGCTTCAATCTGTAAAATCTGTAAATTTACACAGAAATGCTCCGACTTCACGGATGCAAACAACCAAAAAACGTACCAAATCAAAACATTCCTTAATTGTAACACCACCAACGTGGTTTACATAATGGAATGTACAATTTGCCATCTTAAGTATGTGGGGAGCACGATACGTCCACTTAAAACAAGAATCCGTGAGCATATTTATGATGTGGAAAATGGTAACACCCATAGAAATATGTCACAAGTGTCACAACATTTTATTAACCAACATCAATCGAACCTCAACTCATTAAAAGTTTACGCAATTGAGAGGACACATAGACCCTTTAGAGGAGGAGATACTGAGATTACCCTTAGAAACAGGGAGACTTGGTGGATCTTTAAATTGGGGACCAGAATACCTTATGGTCTCAATAAGAGAAAGGACATCATGCTTTTCTATTAGTGTCATTTTCCTTAAAACATATATAACTCAATTTTTTTTTTTCCCCTTTGGGATTTATATCCAATCATAATAATAGTAAAGCAAATATAACAAACAAACAAAAGAAGAAACACACTGGCGCTCCTAAGATAAATGAGATGGAAAGCTGCTGGTGCCTAGACAGCCACTGTGCTAAATCTGTCACGTAATATGGAAAACTGTAAAATGGATAAAGACACCGTGCTAACCAGCTGAAAACGTGCAATAGAATCAAAGTACCTGAAGAATGAGAAACCTGAGAATGAATACAAAAGAGCTGCTAATAGGCAGCTAACAACAATGAGGAAACGGCTCCGTCCCTCCAACAACACCGCTAGTCACAACTCCACTGTTAATAGAAATACATATAAATGAAAATAAGAATAAGCCAATACCAGACAGCCGTTGCCAGCAGTCACCGGCCGCCCAATGTCTTATTGCCTGCGGTAGGTGCAATATATATGTGAGTGTATAACGGATGGATTAGAGTTAATGCACTTACTATTGAGTTGCAGGTGCTAGCGTTGTGCTGGTGTAGATAGGAGCAGGGGCAGCTGCCAGCTGTGTGTCCGGAGCAGGAAGGTCCAGACGGCGATGAAGGGCGGCAGAAGCACTCACTGATTCGGGAGCGTCCTCCCTAGCTAGTGCTCTGCTTACACACGCCTGGAGCGCTGTTTAGCCGGCACACGTGGGCTGCGAGAACACCGCTAGAGCGGTGGAGTAAGGGGGCGTGTGGTAAGGGTGACGTCACCAGGATGGGAAAGGGGGGGAAAAAAAAAAAAACTCCAAAACTTTGAGGACTGCACCAAGATGGTGAGCAGCGATGACGCCATAATTAGCATCACCATCCCGCTTCTCAGCATTCTGAAAAACTCTCTGCTCACAATCAAAGAGGATGCATTGCAGGCGTAGCACGAGGACATGGAGCAAGGAAACACAGGGGGAATAGCCCAGCCTCATGTCTTCTCAACGTGGATTGGTAGGCAATGAGGAAGAACAGGAGCTACTTTCATGCGTTATAGACGGTACTACAAACACATCTGTATTAGCTTCTGTTCAGCGGGGATGGCCTGAGGACAGCATGGTCAGTCGTCCTGTTGGTGAGGACCGGAAGTCTTGCCTGTTAGCAGTCTGGCACGCATGGCTGACTTTATTTTGCGCCTCATTCCACGTGACCCTCGGATTATCAAAATTTTGGGTGACACTCATTACTGGTTGGTGACACTTCTAGACCCACGCTACATGGAAAACTTTCAATCTCTTCTGCCTGAGGCAGAGAGGTGTACTAAAATGTTGCAGTACCACAGGGCCCTTGTAGCGGAATTACTTCGAAAATTCCCATGTGAGAAAGCTGGCAGCAGACGTCAGTTTGTTGTACAACCAAGGACTCCAAGCGAGAGAGACAGAAGTACAATCCAGCTCAGGCACGGGAACAATGGCCAAGTTCTGGGACAGTTTTCTCAGACCCTCCCATCGTGGCAGCACAGAGGCAAGGGGTGCTGTCACAAGAAGTGCAATGTTTGGGAAGATGGTGAGAGAGTACCTTGCAGATCGTACAAACGTCCTCCATGATTCCTCTGTGCCTTCTAATTATTGGGTATCCAAGGTGGACATGTGGCACGAACCGGCTCTCTACACCTTAGAGGTTTTGGCCTGCCCTGCTGCTAGCATTCTGTCAGAGAGGGTTTTTAGTGTCGCTGGTGGAATTATAACAGATAAGCCTGGATTGGGAAAGACTTCTGTACACCACCAAGTGAAAACAGCGAAACATAACCTGAAATACATCCTCTGTTTTGGGGTGGTGTATTCTCATGCACCTCTTTACAACCACACATGGGTATAGGTTTCCAGATTTGGTCTGTTTGATCTCATTCTCCTCCTTATCCTCATCCTCTTCATGAAGAACCACTATATCACCAGGGTGAACGTGGCCTATACGGTGCATTATGGCCAAGGGGGCTGTGATGGGACTCTTTTCTATTTTTCAAAAAAAGGACAACACATTGGGGAATTGGGCATGACATTCCATTGGGCCGACTTCTTAACTCGGTCTCCTGCAATCTAAAATGTACCTGCCAATAGATCACCAGGGTGAACATGCTCAGTACTATTATAGGCTGTTGAAGTTTGGGCTAGGGGCATGCGATGACACTAGTGTATTTTTAAAAAAGGTACCCCCATTGGGGAATTGTTTGGCAGATCATGCACTGCATTACAAGTCTCAGAGACCCACACCACTACATTGGCCCTAATTCTTAACTCTGTCTCCTGCAATGTCTCTTCCTTATCTCCGATATGACCTGGGTGAACATGCTTTGTACTGTTATAGGTCCGTGAAATTTGGGCACGGGGGGCTGTGATGGCAATAGTATATTTTTAAAAAAGGTACCCCCCCATTGGTGAAACAACATCCTTGATGGCAAACACTTCACATTTGTGTACCTTAAAGAGCTCACTTGAAAAGCTCCTTTTTGTGTTGCCTGGTTGCTCACATTGGATACATTTCATATAAATTTGATAAAGCAATGCTTTTAGTTTGGCTCAGTAGTAGTTTCTCTCCTTGAGAGCCATAACTTTGGCTGCCTCAAATGTACAAATGGCAAATATACAAATGGCGATTTGTAAACAAGATTGAAATACTGTACACCGAATGCATTCAGACAATCACATAGCTGCATGTCTTGTAAAGCATTTACAGACAGCGCTCATAGTGACACAATCTTGATAAATGTTTGTTTACTCACTTCACAAACAGTTCAAAGCCTCTATATGTTTGCGTAAAACATTAAGGTTTACTGTAACTCTGCCTGTGGTAGTTTGATCTAAATCCTTGTGGCTTTTATTTTCTAGGGGTTTATGGCCCCTCTTCTGATGAGTCCATGATATCTGTTTCATCCAACCTTGAAAAGTGGCCACTTGAAGGTCTGGTTGAAACTAGACTTACTACATAGTGAAAATCACTATATAAGACCAGAGAAACACGACTAAAGGTACCGTCACATTAAGCGACGCTGCAGCGATAGCGACAACGATGCCGATCGCTGCAGCGTCGCTGTTTGATCGCTGGAGAGCTGTCACACAGACCGCTCTCCAGCGACCAACGATGCCGAGGTCCCCGGGTAACCAGGGTAAACATCGGGTTGCTAAGCGCAGGGCCGCGCTTAGTAACCCGATGTTTACCCTGGTTACCAGCGTAAAAGTAAAAAAAACAAACAGTACATGCTCACCTGCGCGTCGCCTAGCGTCCGCTTCCTGACACTGACTGAGCTCCGGCCCTAACAGCAGAGCGGTGACGTCACCGCTGTGCTTTCACTTTCACTTTAGGGCCGGATCTCAGTCAGAGCAGGAAGCAGACGCTGGGGGACGTGCAGGTGAGCATGTACTGTTTGTTTTTTTAACTTTTACGCTGGTAACCAGGGTAAACATCGGGTTACTAAGCGCGGCCCTGCGCTTAGTAACCCGATGTTTACCCTGGTTACCAGTGTAAAACATCGCTGGTATCGTTGCTTTTGGTGTCAAACACAACGATACACGGCGATCGGACGACCAAATAAAGTTCTGGACTTTATTCAGCGACCAGCGACATCACAGCAGGATCCTGATCGCTGCTGCGTGTCAAACTAAACGATATCGCTAGCGAGGACGCTGCAACGTCACGGATCGCTAGCGATATCGTTTAGTGTGACGGTACCTTTAGACAGATGCCAAAACTGGGGCTGGGGTAGCTGTACATGTACAGTATGCTGATACCTGCATAATTGGGGATGGCCATGCAGTGTAGGTGATCTCCCAAGGGTTCTCTGCCTTGGTTTTTCTTCTCAGATATTCCAGACGGATGATATTTAAAAGTCTCTTGGTGATGCTCTAAGTAGACTGTATGAAGTTAATCTTCAAATATACGTAATCAGTATATTTATGTAATCCTCATATGTACTTATTAACCTTTGTATGTTATTGTTAACATATACAAAAATGTACGCACTCACAATATTCAATCTTAATATTCCTTGAATGTTGCAGTTTGCAATGAAATTGCTTTGTATTGCAAGGATTAGCCTTTTTTAAAGCCATATCTGAACCTTAGGGTTAAAAACATGGCAAACACAATTGCCAAATTTTCCTGTAAATAATTCTGCGAAGAGGGAACCATCATACCATTAAAAAATACGAGTGGATTTTCATGGGCCCATCCAGTATGTGGGTTCAAAGGCGTAATGGGGTGCATATGACTGACTATGCAGCAGGGTTGGCCTTGCTGCCAATGTGTAAAACAAAGGAGTACACAAGAGTACAAAATGCATATTGTAAATTGGATTTTCATGGGCACATGTGGCTTCAAGGTCTATTGGGGTACATATGACTATGCAGCAAGGCTGGCCTTGCCGCCAATGTGTAAAACCAAGAAATACGGGAGTACAAAATGCATATTGTGAAGTGGATTTCCATGGGCCCATCCAGTATGTGGGTTCCAAGGCGTGATGGGGTGCATATGACTGACTATGCAGCAGGGCTGGCCTTGCTGCCAATATGTAAAGCAAAGGAGTATGGAGTACAAAATGCATATTGTGAAGTAGATTTTCATAGGCACATCCACTATGTGGGTTCCAAGGCCTAATGGGGTGCATATGACTATGCAGCATGGCTGGCCCATTTACTCTCAGCATAGGCTACAACAGCTTAGGAGACCCACTGTTTCATAATGGCCCTTTAAGAAGATTAATGCCGCCTGATGCACCAGTAAAAATAGGCTCTGTGACTTTAAGAGTCCTCCTTCGTAAATGAAACAAGATGGGTCTGCTTTTGTGTCACACACCACATGGCCAGCTAGGGGTGTTAAATGTTACAATGACATTTCCCAGTGAATGCATTTGTAGTGGTTGAAAGCAACGTTAAAGTTGAAGAATGCTTCAAAAACGCTGCGTCTAAATTAAGCATAAGTGGGAGAGGAAATTTTTGGTCTGGGGTTAAATATTTGGCCTTACAGGCAAGTCATTAACCTGCAAAGGGTGTACCTTGACATATTTCCAAGCAAAACCCGTTTTGGTTTCGTTTTAACGTGTCTTTTGTGGCACCGGGAAAATGGCATCAATCTCGGAAAAAAATATTAAAGCTGTGAACTAGGAGTCAGGAATGCTTCCATGGGCGATCCCCATGAGGTTCCTGTGTCATTTGAGCAGTGTTTCCATCATTTTCAGATGTTTTTAGACCTTAAAAGGACCCCCGGGGGGATCGCGGGAAAAATACTCGGGTCTCCCATAGACTTACATTGGGCTCGGTGCTCAGGTCGAGTACCCAAGCAATGAGCACCCGAGCATTTTAGTGCTCGCCCAGCACTAGTAGTAACTTATGTCCTTTATTTTTGTCATTTTTTTATGTAAGAACATGTCAATAAATATAAATGTTGTTTCTTGTATTATATGTAAATAAAAAAAAATAAAATTTCTTCACTCTCTATTCTCCCTTTTTCATGCAGACCATACATCTCTTCTAAATGCTCCTTATCTTGATTGGCCTTTGCAACAAGACACATGTGCATCTGTGGTCAATTCTGTACACAATAGAGATCTTCACAACTCTTTGTTTTCTCAACAAACACGTGTCTGTGTGAGTCATGCACATGTACAAGTCCGTTTTTTACCGGCAACATGAATGCCGCATGGATCACACATGGATGTGATCCATGTGACACGGTTATGTGTAATAGATGTTCAAAGGTAGATAAAAGAAAAATGATGATAGAGAGAAATGTTGAGATAAACAATAAGCCGAATGTCATTAGCAGAGGGAAGAGCAATTATTATTATTATTTATTATTATAGCGCCATTTATTCCATGGTGCTTTACATGTCAGGTGCGGTATACATAATAAAAAACAGGTACAATAATCTTAATACAAGTCACGACTGGTACAGGAGGAGAGATTACCCTGCCGGTGAGGGCTCACAATCTACAAGGAATGGGTGAGGAGTGTGGATACAGTAGATGAGGGTAGAGCTGGTCGTGTAATGGTTTAGTGGTTACTGCAGGTTGTAGGCTTGTCAGAAAAGGTAGGTCTTCAGGTTCCTTTTGAATGTTTCCACAGTAGGCGAGAATCTGATATGTTGGGGTAGAGAGTTCCAGAGGAGGGGGGATGCGTGGGAGAAATCTTGTATACGATTGTGGGAAGAAGAGATAAGAGGGGAGTAGAGAAGGAGATCTTGTGAGGATCGGAGGTTGCGTGCTGGTAGGTTAACGGGAGACGAGGTCACACATGTATGGAGGAGACAGGTTGTGGATGGCTATGTATGCCATGGTTAGGGTTTTGAACTGGAGTCTCTGGGCAATGGGGAGCCAGTGAAGGGATTGACAGAGAGGAGAGGCTGGAGAATAGCGGAGGGATAGATGGATTAGTCGGGTAGCAGAGTTTAAGATAGTTTGGAGGGGCGCAAGAGTGTTAGAGGGGAGGCCACACAGATGGAGGTTGAAGTAGTCAAGACAGGAAATAACGAAGGCATGCACTAGAGAGTTTTCTGGATATTTGGTTGGAAGGAGAGATCAGAGTCAAGGATTACACCAAGGCAGCGAGCTTGTGGAACTGGGGAGAGTGAGCAACCATTTACATTAATGGATAGGTTTGTTGGGAGTCGAGTGAGATGGGGGGAAAGATGATGAATTCTGTTTTGTCCATGTTAAGTTTTAGAAATCTAGCAGAAAAGTAGGATGGAATAGCGGACAGACATTGTGGGATTTTGGTTAGTAATGGAGGTGATATCTGGTCCAGAGAGGTAGATTTGTCTGTCATCAGCATAGAGGTGATACTGTAAGCCGTGAGATTCTATGAGATGTCCCAGTCCAAAGGTGTAAATGGAGAAGAGCAGGGGCCCTAGGATTGAACCTTGCGGGACTCAGATAGATAGGAGGCGAGGTGAGGAGGTGGTGTCTGAGTGGGAGACACTGAATGTCTCATTACTTAGGAAGGAGGCGCACATCATAGGTAAGAACAGGCCCATCATGTCAGCTAGACAAGAGGCGCATGTCATGTCATCTAAGAGGAGGTGTACTTCAAGTCACCTAAGACTTTATGTCATCTAAGAGGAGTCGCACGTCAGGTCAGCTAAGAGAAGTCTCTAATAGGAGTGTATACATTAGAAGAGTGCAATCCAATAATCAGAGGGATTTGGACAGAAGTCGGCACATACATTATACATATATTTATGTTATAGAACATAACATACAGCTCAATTTTCCACGCTCTTGACCTTCTGCTTCTCAACATCACATCTGTTTTTAAAACATACATGCATACAGTTTACTATAGGATCATCCTCTTACAGGTACACAACTTTTGTCCAGTATCCTTCCAAAATTTACAAGTCTAATGACAAAAATGTTTCAGACATGTAAAGAAGCATAAATAGTTTATGTTATGCACAATCAAACTTGTCACATGTATACTCTGATACTTTTGTTTCACAAAACCAATTTTAGACATACTATATAAACATCAAATAACTGCCTGCTTATTTGCTGGCTTGTGTATGACTGTCGTAATACACAAAGGATAACAAATGTATGATGACTACAACATTACCAGGAATGAACGTTGAATACTTTTATGTACAAATACTTTGATATCCCCATCTGAACTGCACATTTTATTTTAACTGTATTTTATAGAATACAAAGTCCAGAAAAAGAACAAGAAATTGTCTTGATGCCAGCAAAAGTCGATGTAAACGAATAATGCCAAAATATGCAGAACAGAAAGCAAAAAGAGCAAAAGAGGTATATGCCTGTTTTTTTTTTTTTTGAGAAAATCAAATTTTCACGTTTTCAATTTTAATTATTTACATATTTTGTCAACAGTAATGTAAGTCACAAATGTATCATTCATTGTTATTAGAGAGAAAAAATAAAAAAGGAAGCTTCCAGAGATGAGCAAAGCGTTTCAGGACCCAAACCGCATATTGTCTCTCCAGCCGAAAAACAAAGGAGAACAGCAAAAAAAAGCTGAGGTGGTTCCAGATGTAGAAAAATGGTGTAGCTGTGGACAATGTATTCCATTACAAACTGCGGAGTGCTGTAAAATATTCATAATGTTACCTTGAAAATGGAAGAGGAGCCAACTTTGTCATGCATCACAGAACACAAAATGTTTTCCGAATCGTCTCAACCATGATCAGTTAAAAATGTGTGAAATGTACAGAAACCTTGGTAACCATCCTTTGGTTCCACAGAAGAATAGGTAAGAATAGTTATATATCCTGTAAAATTCAAACCCCCAATTTCTCTAGTCACCTTCCACTAAGCATTAGGAGGTTGCCTCTTTGCCCTCATGGGGAACATGAAATATGGAGAGGTTAAAAGGCCCTCCCTCCTTCCACTCGTCAGTGTCTTTCCTGTTCCCCATGGGACAGAGAGAGATCCGTGTGCTGTGGTGGCTGGCGACTGCAGTACCTTTTTTCTTATTGCCGGGCAGCATGTGGTTGTGTTCCACCTTCACCTTGCTCCATCTTGTTGCTGCCGTCGCGCCACTTTCCGGAGTCCTTGGGACCCCTTCCTGCACCCACTCGAGGGTAAAGCAGGCCAGTGATCCCGACCGGAGTCCTCTCTAAGCTCTCCGGTCTCCTCTCCCTCCGTGCGCTCTGCTGGCGTCCATGAAGTGATCGTGCGGGTCACTTCCGGTTCATCCTGCTTGGTGAACGCAGCACTTCCGCAGACGGCGCCTAGTGCAGGACGCCATCCTCCACCTCAGGACCAGGGAGGGGAGGAGGGATCGGCTATCGCTGGGGGGGGAGGGGGCAGGTATAAATTCTGCCTGAAGACATCGCAGGTAAGACTATCTGAGGTCATGGAAGGCAATACCTGCCCTGCACCTGCAGAGCCCGGTGCTGCCCCTGCCACCCACAGTAAGTGCTGCAGGGAAAGGGGTCCTTACATAGATGACCTAAGGGGTATCTCCTTCTCTGATACTACTCTTCCTTTCGTTACAGGGAGACAAGTCTGCCCCTAAACCTTCTATTAAAAAAAAATGTGCCATCTGGAACATTAAATTGCCCTCAGTATGGGACAAAAATCTCTGCCAAAATACTGTACTGACAAAATAGTCAGAGCAGAGCAACCCTCCCTATTGGAAGAAATCCGGACACTAGTTAAACAAGAGGTGCATTCTTCCCTGGCGGCCTATACTCCTCCACCACCCCCCCCCCCCTCCAGCAAGGAAAAGGAAAATTCAGATTGAGGATACTGACTCAGAATCAGATCTCTCCTATGCCTCATCATCTGGAAGGCAAGAGGAACCTACAGTATGTCACCCGTAACCGCCGAAACCAGAAAATATATTTTTTCCTCGGATTGGATTGAGGATTTTGTGTCTTCTGTACGCAGCACTATGGGGCTAGAGGAGGAACCAGAACTCCAGTCCATCTAAGACCAGATGTTTGGGGGAATATCCAAAGGGAAACGTATAGGATTCCCGGTACATTCTAATTTTCTAGACATAATTTCTCACGAATGGGAACTGCTGGAGAAACTCCTAAGCAGTCCCTCTGAGATGAAACACAGATTTCCTGTAGAAGGTGATTCTGTTAAATGGGACATTCCTAAGGTCGACTCACAAGTAGCAAGAGTTGCAAAAAGAAAAGCCCTTCCTTTTGAGGATTCTTCGCAGCTGAAGGATCCAGTGGACAGGAAAATTGAAAGTGTCTTGAAAAAATCTTGGGAGACTTCTACGCTAGTTTTAAAAGCAAATATTGCCTCTACTTGTGTAGCTAGAGCTCTGGTTCGCTGGTTGGGGGAATTAGAGTCCCATATATCTCAGGGTACCTCCAGAGGTGAACTGCTGGACTTCCTACCCAGTCTTCTTGGAGCTTCTGTTTTTTTGGTGGATGCCTCCCTGGAAACTATCAGGGTTGCCGCCAGATCTCTGGTACAAACCAATTCAGCTAGGAGAGCCCTTTGGCTTAAGATGTGGTCTGGTGATACCACCTCTAAAGCCAAATTATGTGCTATACTCTTTAAAGGTGACTACGTCTTTGGACCTTCTTTAGATGAAATCTTAGAGAAAGCAACAGATAAGAAAAAAGCTCTCCCGGAACAAAAACCACCTAAAAAAACATTTTTTCGTCCCTCACAGCCACAAGACTCTCAGAGAGGAAAAGGCAAAACTGGGAGGTGGAGCTATCCAAAAGGTGGAGGAAAGAATATTCAGATCCCCCAACAACAGCCCCAGCAGGAGAAGCGGTGACTTCGACCCGGTGGGGGGGGGAGACTTTCAAAATTTTTGGCAAAATATTACCAGTTGTCAATGGGCCCTCAATGTCGTCAGAGACGGCCTACTAATAGTTTATATCCTCCCCTCCACGGGGTCTGAAAGTCGCCTCTCTTCCCTCACTAAAAGACCAAACCTCTTTACTAGCCGGTCTCAGAGACCTAACAAATTCAAATGCAATATCTCAAGTTCCAGAATTGGAAAAAGGTCTCGGACATTACTCCCGTCTATTTTTAGTACCCAAGCCTTCGGGCGAGTCTCGTATCATCATAAATCTGAAGGGTCTCAACCAGCATGTCAAATACCGTGGGTTCAAAATGAAATCGATAAAATCTGCCATTCCTTTGATAACTCCTCACTCCTTCATGTCAACCATAGCCTTAAAGGATGCTTACTTTCATATCCCAATTCACCTGAGACACCGGAATTATCTCAGGCTTGCGGTACAGGAACAACATCTGATAAAACATTATCAGTACAACGTCCTTCCGTTTGGAATCTCCTCTGCACCAAGAGTCTTTTCCAAGATAATGGCGGAAGTAGTCTCCTTTATTCGGGATCAAGGGATCTGTATAGTTCCTTACCTGGACGACCTGTTAATAGTAGCATCCTCCAAAGAAATCCTAGAGTCCCATGTCTCAAGAACTCTAGATATTCTAACATCAGTTGGGTGGGTCCCAAACCTGAAAAAAATCCCAGTTACAGCCCTCCAAATCCAAGAAATTCCTGGGAATTCTCTTGGACTCTGCAAAACAAATGTCCTTTCTTCCAGAGGACCACCGCCTAAACTTAGTGGCAAAGGTCAAAACATTCAGAGACATGGGATCTCCTACACTCAGGGAGTCACTTCTGGGCTCCATGACGGCCTGCATCCAATCAGTGCCCTGGGCTCAGGCCCACTCCAGAACCCTACAGACACATATTCTACAGAACTGGATCGGACATCCCAGATCTTTAAACAAAAGACTATATACACGAGTCAAAGCCTCCTTAGCATGATGGACAAATCTGAAAAATCTTCGGAAATGTGTCAGCTGGACTCAGATCCCGTTAACTAGTTACAACAGATGCCAGCAAGAGGGGCTGGGGAGCCATGATAAACAGCATCCCTTTCCAGCGTCTTTGGGACCCAGTAGTGGGCAGGAAGTCGTCCAACTACAGAGAATTAAAAGCTATAGAGGCCCTTCTAGCAGCAGGTCAGATTATCAAAGGACATCATGTTCGTGTATACTCGGACAATGCGACGGCAGTTACTCATATCAGGCACCAGGGCAGTACAAAATTCAACAGCCTAAAAACATCTCTACCCGAATATGCTCCTGGGCAGAGAAATCCCTACTGTCACTAACAGCAGTCCATTTAAAATGGTCCTCCAACACCCAGGCAGATTATCTAAGTCGCCAAGATATACAGCCGGGGGAATGGAGTCTGAACAACCAGATCTTCATGATGCTTGTAGACAGATGGGGCATGACAGATATCGACCTTTTCGCATCTCGCCAGAACACGCAGGTCGAGGTCTTTTTCTCCCTAGATCCCAGGGACAACTCCAGAGGAGAGGATGCTCTAGTCCAGAAATCTAATTTTCGTCTGGCTTATGCGTTCCCACCAATTCCGATTTTGGCGAAGGTTTTACGGAAAATCCGAGAACAAACCTCAACTATATTAGTAGCCCATTAGTAGCCCCGTTGTGGCCAAAAAGAAGTTGGTACAACCTGATCATCGATCTACCAGTAGATGTCCCAGTCCAGTTGCCAGTAGGGAACGACCTTCTCTTACAAGGACCCATTCGTTATCAGGATCCCAAGAAATGGAATCTAGCAGCATGGTTACTGAAGCCCAAAGGCCGAAAGCTAAAGGACTGTCAGACTCAGTGGTTGCTAAACTTCAAAAATCAAGGAAGCCAGTAACCAATGCTATATACAATAAAGTTTGGAAGAAATTTTCATCTTTTTGCCTTCCTAATCCACCAGATCCCCTCAATCCAAATCTGTCAAAAATATTAGATTTTCTGCAGAGAGGCTTAGAAATAGGCCTCAAGCCTAGTACATTAAAGGTCCAGGTCTCCGCCTTCAGTTTTATTTTTTATCAAGATCTGGCAAATCATCGCTGGATTAAAAGGTTCATGTTGTCAGCCTCCAGAATGAACCCTAAAAAACAATCGGTGGTTCCCCTATGGGACCTTAACCTAGTACTCCAGGAGCTTACAGGTCCACCATTTTAACCTTTATCCTCTTGTTCTCGCAAAATCTTATCTACAAAACAATTTTTTTGGTGGCTATAACCACGGCAAGAAGAATAAGAGAACTCCAAGCTATATCGATAAGAGAACCTTACCTATCTATTAGAGATGATTCCATAGTACTGCGTCTTGATCCTTCTTTTCTCTCAAAAATAGTTTCTGAATTACATCATTCCAAGGAAATTATTTTACCCTCCTTCTGTCAAAATCCAGCAAATTCAAAAGAAGAAAGAATCCATACTCTGGATGTCAGACGTATTGTACTATATTACTTAGAGCAAACTAGCTCTTTTAGAATCGATCATAATCTTTTTGTCTACCTCTATGGACAAAATAAGGGAACAAAAGTAGCAAAAAGCACTATCGCTAACTGGATAAAAAGAGCCATAGCAGAAGCATACTTAGTTCAAGATAAAACACCCCCAGTAGGGATCAAAGCCCACTCGATCAGGTCCACTTCAGTCTCCTGGGCAGAAAGAGCAGGTGCATCAGCAGAACAGATCAGCAGAACAGATCTGCAGTGCAGCTACATGGTCTTCGTTACATACTTTCTCCAAGCATTATAGATTGGACATCTTGCCCAACAAAGATTTAGTTTTCGGCCGGAAAGTTCTCCAGGTCGTTGTCCCTCCCTAGCGCCAAATTAGTTGGTATTCCTACGTATGCCGTCGTGGAAGGTGACTAGAGAAAATAGAATTAGACTTACCGGTAATTCGGTTTCTAGGAACCTTCCACGACGGTGCTAGTTCCTTCCCTATATCCTGGATAAAAATCTGGGATTCAAAGGTAAACTGGTGTTACGGGTTTCAGTTATGTCACTGACGAGTGGGAGGAAGGAGGGCCTTTTAACCTCTCCATATTTCCTGTTCCCCATCAGGGCAAAGAGGCAACCTCCGTATGCCGTCGTGGAAGGTTCCTAGAAACCGAAATTATATTCATGAAACCCAAAATGTTTAATTGTACAAAATATCAAAAATAATTTGGATTGAAAATCAAAGAATATTACAAAAATATATCTATAATCTATATATATAATATCATTTTGTGCAGCTACATTAAAATATTTTATTTTTGAAAACGAGAAATGTAAGATTGAACTTTCATTTTCTTGGAAGGACGTTGCTGTTTGGCGATGTTGAGAGGCAGCATCTTAGAGCGTGAACTCCAGTTGTGGACCAGTTTGTTTTTACATATTTTAAGTACATCTACGAACAATGGAAACAAATGTTTGTAACACATTGGTGTAGACTTTTTAACTTGCCATTTTTTGTTCATTTTGGAATAGTACAAACTGTGTCGGTATGATCCGTGCGTATCAGATTTTGGATTAACTTTTAGAACTTTAGCTTGTGAACATTCTTGATTATTATTATGTGATAAAATATCATTTTGTTCTCGCCTCCATCCCATCAAAGCTGAATTGTATTCGTTTAGTTCTGTATTTTAAAATAAAACTGTGGAAAACCTCAATAATTCCTGTATGGCAGTACTGGGACAAATGATTTAAATCCTTTATTAATTTTTGATTGGCAACAATATTAGCAAACTCGTGAAAAGCGTCTCAACTGATAGGGTTGTGACAGTCATGACGCCGCATACTTTTAAGAGTGCAAGTGTGAGGACCCTTGACGTGGGTTGCCAGCTTACATAATGTGGCCATAATATTAACTAATACCTTAATCATTTTTGTGCAATGTATTTTTACTGTTCGGGGTGCAGTTGGGCACAGATGGCTTTGTAGACTGTGACCTCTGTTCACACAGGACACATTAGTTAGCACTGGGCAGCCCGCCACAGGGCGTGATTAATAGGCTATGATCCAGATGCTTTGCATTCTCTGTTTGAACACTGCTGCAGATTATTTGTTTGCACTGGTGTGCCAAACGGCCAATCCCTGATTGTAGGCTGGCTTTCTCATTGGTATTATCGCACCTGTGTAGTTGCCACCTTTACTTGGGCCCGCTGCACCATGATAGTGCATTTTATTCAAGGCCTAGACAGATAAGCACATTTGCCTGTTTTTTTTTGGTGTTTTTTCCAGAATAATTGAGGTTTTTTTCTCTTTTTCCTCCTTTTGTGGTTTTTCCTGTTAGAGTAGGACTGGCAAATGTAAGGACTCTTCACGTGGGTTGCCAGCTTACGTATTGTGGACATAATATTAACCCCTTCATGACCTTGGGATTTTCAGTTTTTCCGTGTTCGTTTTTCGCTGCCCTCCTTCCCAGTGCCTTAATTTTTTTATTTTTCTGTCAATTTGGCCATGTGAGAGCTTATTTTTTGTGGGACGAGTTGTGCTTTTGAACGACATAATTGGTTTTACCATGTCGTGTACTAGAAAACGGGAAGAAAATTCCAAGTGTGGTGAAATTGCAAAAAAAGTGCAATCCCACACTTGTTTTTTGCTAGGTTCACTAAATGCTAAAACTGACCTGCCATTATGATTCTTCAGGTCAGTACGAGTTCATGGACACCTAACATGCCTAGGTTATTTTTTATCTAAGTGGTGAAAGAAAATTCCAAACTTTGCTAAACAAAAAAAAAATTGCGCCATATTCCGATACCTGTAGCGTCTCCATTTTTCATGATCTGGGGTCGGGTGAGGGCTTATTTTTTGCGTGCCGAGCTGGCGTTTTTACTGATAGCATTTTGGTGCAGATACGTTCTTTTGATCGCCCGTTATTGCATTTTAATGCAATGTCGCGGTGACCAAAAAAAACGTAATTCTGGCGTTTTGAATTTTTTGTCGCTACGCCGTTTAGCGATCAGGTTAATGCTTTTTTAATTGATAGATCAGGTGATTCTGAACGAAGCGATACCAAATATGTGTAGGTTTGATTATTTATTGATTTATTTGGATTGGGGCAAAAGGGGGGCGATTTAAACTTTTATATTTTTTTACATGTTTTTTTTTTACTTTTTTTTTAACTTTTGCCATGCTTCAATAGCCTCCATAGGAGGCTAGAAGCAGGCACAACGCGATTGCCTCTGCTACATAGCAGCGATCTGATGTTCGCTGCTATGTAGCAGAAATGCAGGTGTGCTGTGAGCGCTGACCACAGGGTGGCGCTCACAGCTGCCGGGGATCAGTAACCATAGAGGTCTCAAGGACCTCTATGGTTACCATTCAGAAGCATCGCCGACCTCCGATCATGTGACGGGGGTCGGCGATGCGATCATTTCCGGCCGACCGGAAACGGTAGTTAAATGCCGCTGTCTGCGTTTGACAGCGGCATTTAACTAGTTAATAGGCGCTTGCAGATCGCGATTCTGCCCGCGCCTATTACGGGAACATGTCAGCTGTTCAAAACAGCTGACATGTCCCGGCTTTGATGCGGGCTCACCGCCGGAGCCAGCATCAAAGTGGGGCTTCCGACCTCGGACATACTATCCCGTCCGAGGTCAGAAAGGGGTTAACTAATACCTTACATATTTTGATATGTTTTTGTACACTTTATTTTTACTTTTTGGGGTGCAGTTGGGCCCAGATGGCTTTGTAGACTGTGGTCTCTGGTCATACAGGACACATTACAGTTAGCACTGGGCAGCCCGCCACAGGGCGTTATTAATAGGCTATGATCCAGATGCTTTGCATTCTCTGTGCTCTGTGTGAACACTGCTGCAGATTATTTATTTGCACTGGTGTGCCAAACGTCCAATCCTTGATTGTAGGCTGGCTGTCTCATTGGTATTATTGCACCTGTGTAGTTGCCATCTTTACTTGGGCCCACTGCACCATGATAGTGCATTTGATTCAAGGCCTAGACAGGTAAGCACCTTTGCCTGTTTTTCCTATAGAAGCATGTAAAGGCTGCAGCACGAACACCAAGGAGATGCGTTGCAATGAATGAGGAATATGGTGATTCTGAGACTGCGCTGGACACGGTTCAAAGATACGATTGCACCACCAAATTTTAACCACAAGAAAGCAACAAAAAGGACTCATATTCTGATGGACCTATGTTTTAGTGTCACATACTTAGGACATAGTAGGTTTCATGGAGAGTCAGGCCATTCAATGTTTAATGGCTGAACAAATGGATGTAATCCACATCTCCTTAAAAGACTCTAAGCAGGCCCGGACTGATCCTCCAATCCACACAGAAAATTTCCTGTAATTCGGGGCAATAACTTTTACCTCAATAGTCTTTGGTGATAGGGTTCTGCTTTCCATGTAAATTCCATCTTCAAGACTTGGGAAGAGGGTAGATGCACTAGACCAGTGATTTTCAACCAGTGTTCCGCGGCACACTAGTGTGCCGCGACACATGGTCGGGTGTGCCGCGGGGAAAGTTCCCCAAATTATGGTGCCCCCTTTGTTTTGTTCCCCGGCAATGCGCAGCGATGCACAGTCACGGAATAACACATGCGCGATGCACAGTCACGGAATAACACATGCGCGAGCTTTGAACGCTCGCGCGACTTAATGACGTCACCGAGGCCGGCGCGTCATCCTTAGAGCGGAAAGACTCTCGCATTTGCCCGCCGCCAAGGTAATGCCCGCCAATAATGCTGTGTATAATCATTAAGTCAGCAACAGCTCATTAACAGTTAATCAGCTGTTGCTGACTATATGAGCTTTTGCCTGAGTATATGAACTGTTGGCAGAATACTCAGCATATGAGCTGGTACTTTTAGTACCTGGCAGAGGTCCTTTAAGTGTGGCAGATAATGTAATACTCTTCTATTTTAGTGTGTGGCTGCGCACACTATCTCAGCAGTGATGGAGAAGTATTTGAGAATGGAAAAGGCAAATGCCGAACAGGACCCTGGACACAATTCTAACCCAGATGAAGGCCCTAGTATGAGAGGTCGACAAAAGAAAAAAGACAAGACGGTGAGCTCAAGGCAATACAGTGAAAGCTATCTTTCATTTGGATTTACTTTCACTGGGGATGCAACAGCTCCAACACCACTGTGCTTGGTGTGTGGTGAGAAGCTATCCAATAGCGTCATGGTGCCAAGCAAGCTTAAACGCCATCTCCAAACGAAACACCCTTCCGTTCAAAACAAGCCGATGGAGTATTTTGTACACTTACATACAAACAATGAGAAAGGGGCAACTTTTTTGAGAAAAAGCACAAAGGTAAATGAGAGAGCCCTCAAAGCTAGCTACATTGTTGCTGAACTCATAGCTAAATCAAAAAAGTCACACACTGTGGCAGAAACATTAATACTGCCAGCTTGTAAAGTTATTGTAAATGAGATGCTTGGCCCTGACGTAGCCAAAGAGATAGCTAAAGTGCCTCTCTCTGATAACACAATTGCCAGACGGATTGATGACATGTCTGCGGACATTGAAACAGTTGTTTTGGAAAAGGTGCGCATCAGTAAGAAATTTGCCTTGCAACTTGATGAGTCGACGGATATCAGTGGACATTGTCAGCTGTTGGTCAATGTGCGTTTTGTGGATGGAGAAGCCATTAGAGAAAACTTCCTATTTTGCAAGGCACTGCCAGAAAAATCAACAGGAGAGGTAATATTCCAGGTCACATCGGAATATCTTGATAAAAGTGGGCTTAAATGGGAAAACTGCACAGGTGTCTGCACTGATGGAGCCGCAGCCATGGTCGGGCGCATCAAAGGCTTTGTAAGTAGGGTTAAAGAAAGAAACCCAGATGTTCTTGTTACCCACTGTTTCTTGCACCGTGAGACCCTCGTTGCAAAGACCTTACCAGCAGATCTAGCTCCCGTGTTGGATGATGTTGTGCGCATAGTGAACTTTGTGAAGACGCGACCTTTGAGATGTCGCTTATTTGCGTCTTTGTGTACAGAAATGGGAGCGGAACATAAAATCTTATTGCTCCACACGGAGGTCAGGTGGCTGTCACGCGGCAAAGTACTGGCCCGTGTGTATGAGTTGCGAGAGGAACTTAAAATATTTCTGACAAACAAGAGGTCCGATTATTCAAAGCTGCTTGCAAGTGATGAGTGGTGTGCAAAGCTGGCATACCTGGCTGATATATTTCAATATCTGAATGAACTAAACACACGGATGTAAGGCCGAAATGAAAACCTGCTTACAAGCACTGATAAAATGAACGGATTCCATTTAAAGTTGCAGCTCTGGCAGTAACATGTGCAGGGTGGCAACCTTCAGATGTTCCCGCTCACCGAGAAACTGCTGCAATGTGCGAGGTGATTGGCAGACATTTGAAAACTCTTGAGGAGAAGTTATCGTTTTATTTCTCTTCAACCTTCACAGAATGCCTTGACTGGGTTAGGGACCCATACAGCTCATTATCCTTTGCTGGAAAGGACATGACTTTAAAGGAGCAAGAGGAACTCATTGAACTGAAGCAAGATCGCGGTTTAAAGCTAATGTTTGCTGATCTTCCTTTGGACAGTTTTTGGTTATCTGTTGCCAAGGAGTTCCCCATTCTGGCCAACAAAGCTATTTTGACATTGCTCCCATTTTCGACCACATATCTATGTGAGCTGGGCTTCTCAAGCTTGACTGCGATAAAAACTAAAAACAGGGAGACTGAGAACTGTTGAGGAAGAGCTTCGTGTGTGTCTTTCCACCATTCCTGCCAGGATATCCCTTTTTTGTTTATCGAAACAGGCCCAGGTTTCACACTGAGTAAGTATAAAAACATTTAGAATCTATATTATTAACTATATGTAGAATATGTACTGTTTTAGTGTCATTTTGTGCCATTTTGGTTGGTGGTGTGCCCCGGGATTTTTTAAGTATAAAAAGTGTGCCGCAGCTCAAAAAAGGTTGAAAATCACTGCACTAGACAACAAGATGTTATTGAAAAGAGAACTTTGGATATCTATAGCACATCCATAAATGCTTTCATTGATCATTTTGCGTACACCCTGGGTATCCAATCCAATGATAGGAGAAAATAGGCTTTCTGGTGCAAGAAACCTCTGGGGGCCAATGGTAACGACATTCCCATCTGGAAAAGCGTATTCCTCTGAAACTTCTGCAGGTCACTTTTCCGTTTCCTCCTTTGGATCTAAAGCCACATAGCAAAGTTTTTCTTTTATTTCTCTAGCAATGTCTTTCCCTGCTCTTCTGACAAAGGAAAGTCAGGTCTCCATAAGATGACTCGTTAAAAAATCTGTGATCTCCCGACCAGCGAAGTTGAGACAATTTCCTGCATCAACAACCAAAAGTGTTCTTAGAATCAGCGTAGGATAACAATTACATTATTTACAAATTACCAAAGGCAAATAATTCCTAACGAAAGATTCCTAAATATAAAATATAACTTTCATTAGTTATTTTAATATTTAAGGTTCAAAGTGTGCTATTACAATTACATACATTGTGGTGGTCAATATTTAAAGAAACTCTCTTCTAATATGTACAGTAGATACAAACTGGTTATGTAGTAATAATGTAACTAATAGATATAATGGTCTTTGGTAAGATCTGATAAGTAAGTATCCAGAGGAAGAGTGGTAACTGACGCTTTTTGAGACATTGCGTATATTATCTCATAGAGCTCTGAGATTGTACTGTACAGAGTAAATATATATCTTTATATCGAGTTAGCCAGTAGATAGAAAAATATTAAAATTTGAGAGTATTTAATCTATGTCTGATGAAGAGACCTGAGTAGTCTTGAAAGCTTGCAATTTGTTACTATATTTCCCATTAGCCATTAAAAGGTATCATCCACTAAGGACTCAAATTTTAAAACTGCCTATTTTCTTTTATTTCGACCCTTGGCTCAACACAGATTAAGTCTACAAAGGATCACTGAGACCTCTTTCAAGAACTTATTTCACTACAGACAGATCTGTTCTCTTGGAAAATCTACTGAAGAAGTTATCCATAACCTTGACACCAACAGACTAAATATATATATTCCTCTGCTCCTAACCCCATTCTGTTATAGGTTAGTTATATCTTAATCAGAAGAGTATAATTTATATATAAGCATTTGTCTTATATAATTGTTATAGTACATTCATATATGTCCTTTTAGGATAAGTCATTTATAGAGATTACATTGACATCTATAAGTCTCTAGAAATAATCTTACTTCCCATAAGTTAAAATTGGAAATGTATTCCTAACAGTGAGCAACAAAAGTAACAAACATCGCTCCACACAGAAATCTGTGTCACAATTAGATTCAGTCTTTTGTATAAGCCCACCAGCATCTCCTCCTCAAACAGAAAATACAAAAAAGGATGATACTACATCCAAAATGCTATATAGCATCTATAAACAAAAAAAAACAAAACAAGGAGAAAATTAGTAAACTACAAATGGATCTTAAAAATAAGGAAGATGCCCAACAAAAGTTATATAATCCCTCAACTGCTATTCACAGTTGAGATTCTTAAGCTGAGAACTGCACTTAGAACACCCCTATTTGGCGAGTATGAAAAATATGCTAAAATAATGAAATCTAACTACTATTCCTCTTAATTAAAACCAATGATTTCCTTCTAGAACACCCTAAAGACATAGTAGATGCGTTTGCGGAATATTACACATCCCTTTACAAACTTAAATTTGAAAATGGAACCCAACAACTGGTTCCAGCAAACAGGCTATTAATAGTTTTTTTGTCACGTTGAAACCTGCCTACAATCTCCGACCAACATTTATCTTCACTAAACTCTCCCATAAACGAAACAGAAACTATGGAAATTATTAAAAACCTACAGTAAAAAAAAATCTCCAGGTCCAGACGGATTTTGCAACAAGTACTTTCAACTCTTTGCTCCCCAATTGGTGCTACACCTAGTAGAAGTGCTAAACATAGCCTCCATAGCCGGAGAGTTCCCTCCTGAGATCCTATAAGCTACTATAACTTTAATCTCGAAGCCCAAAGGGGACCTAGAATTGGTGAAAAACTATAGACCTATATCGCTAATTAATACTGATGTGAAAATATACATTAAAATTATTGCGAATAGGCTAAGGAGCATATTATCAGACATCATTCACAGGGATCAATTGGGCTTCTTGGAAGGACGACAAATGATTGATGGCACCAGCAGAACTCTCAATCTGATTATCATTAAGCATAACAAAATTCCCTCAATTTTACTGGCATTAGATGCAGAAAAGGCCTTTAACAGAATTAATTAGGACTTCTTAACTGCCACTTTGTAAAATTCGGATTTAATACTCAACTGATCAGGACAATCATGGCCTTATACACATACACCTCCGCCAACATATGTGCAAATATCCATTAATCTAAAGAAGTACTAATATCAAATGAGACTAGGCAGGGTTGCCCGCTTTCGCCACCACTCTTTGCTTTGGTCATGGAACCAATGGCGGAATATATAAGAACTAATAAATTAATAAAAGGCATTCAAATAGATTCAAACAAATATAAAATAGGCTTGTTTGCTGACAACATCATCCTTAGTCTATCCAATCCCTCTCATTCCATCAAAGAAACCATGCAAGTTCTAAAAGAATTCTTATATACAGTGGGGCAAAAAAGTATTTAGTCAGTCACCAATAGTGCAAGTTCCACCACTTAAAAAGATGAGAGGCGTCTGTAATTTACATCATAGATAGACCTCAACTATGGGAGACAAACTGAGAAAAAAAAAATCCAGAAAATCACATTGTCTGTTTTTTATCATTTTATTTGCATTTTATGGTGGAAAATAAGTATTTGGTCAGAAACAAAATTTCATCTCAATACTTTGTAATATATCCTTTGTTGGCAATGACAGAGGTCAAACGTTTTCTGTAAGTCTTCACAAGGTTGCCACACACTGTTGTTGGTATGTTGGCCCATTCCTCCATGCAGATCTCCTCTAGAGCAGTGATGTTTTTGGCTTTTCGCTTGGCAACACGGACTTTCAACTCCCTCCAAAGGTTTTCTATAGGGTTGAGATCTGGAGACTGGCTAGGCCACTCCAGGACCTTGAAATGCTTCTTACGAAGCCACTCCTTCGTTGCCCTGGCGGTGTGCTTTGGATCATTGTCATGTTGAAAGACCCAGCCACTTTTCATTTTCAATGCCCTTGCTGATGGAAGGAGGTTTGCACTCAAAATCTCACGAAACATGGCCCCATTCATTCTTTCATGTACCCGGATCAGTCGTCCTGGCCCCTTTGCAGAGAAACAGCCCCAAAGCATGATGTTTCCACCACCATGCTTTACAGTAGGTATGGTGTTTGATGGATGCAACTCAGTATTCTTTTTCCTCCAAACACGACAAGTTGTGTTTCTACCAAACAGTTCCAGTTTGGTTTCATCAGACCATAGGACATTCTCCCAAAACTCCTCTGGATCATCCAAATGCTCTCTAGCAAACTTCAGACGGGCCCGGACATGTACTGGCTTAAGCAGTGGGACACGTCTGGCACTGCAGGATCTGAGTCCATGGTGGCGTAGTGTGTTACTTATGGTAGGCCTTGTTATATTGGTCCCAGCTCTCTGCAGTTCATTCACTAGGTCCCCCCGCGTGGTTCTGGGATTTTTGCTCACCGTTCTTGTGATCATTCTGACCCCACGGGGTGGGATTTTGCGTGGAGCCCCAGATCGAGGGAGATTATCAGTGGTCTTGTATGTCTTCCATTTTGTAATTATTGCTCCCACTGTTGATTTCTTCACTCCAAGCTGGTTGGCTATTGCAGATTCAGTCTTCCCAGCCTGGTGCAGGGCTACAATTTTGTTTCTGGTGTTCTTTGACAGCTCTTTGTTCTTCACCATAGTGGAGTTTGGAGTCAGACTGTATGAGGGTTTGCACAGGTGTCTTTTTATACTGATAACAAGTTTAAACAGGTGCCATTACTACAGGTAATGAGTGGAGGAAAGAGGAGACTCTTAAAGAAGAAGTTACAGGTCTGTGAGAGCCAGAAATCTTGATTGTTTGTTTCTGACCAAATTCTTATTTTCCACCATAAAATGCAAATAAAATGATAAAAAAACAGACAATGTGATTTTCTGGATTTTTTTTTCTCAGTTTGTCTCCCATAGTTGAGGTCTACCTATGATGTAAATTACAGACGCCTCTCATCTTTTTAAGTGGTGGAACTTGCACTATTGCTGACTGACAATACTTTTTTGCCCCACTGTATCTCCTATTATAAAGTTAACGTCATAAAATAAAAAATATTAGACTTTTTCATAAGCAATCTTACAATTTCTGAAATTAAAAGATTTTCAACATTTGATTGGGAGAAAGAAGCCATTATTTATTTGGGTATTTATCTTGCTAGAAACAATAAGAAAAAGTAAAATGGGTCTCTTTGCAGATGATGTCATACTTTCTTTATCTGATCCTATGAGATCTATTTCTAGGCTTCATGAGATTCTTGTCCTGTTCTCAAAAATGTCATATTTTAAAATTAATGAAAAAAAATCTCAAATTATGCCATTTAATTTAACTTACTCCCAAATCATAGAGATAAAAAATATCATCATGGGACTGGGTGTAGAAGAGCTTCACATATCTGGGGATAACAATCACTAAAAAATTGGAATCTCTCACTTCGGCTAATCTGGAAGAACTAACAAAAAAAAATTGCACTGGAGTTAAATAACTATAAAGAGAAAGAGTTGTCTTGGTGGGGAAGAGTCCAGATAATAAGAACTTTTATTTTACCAAAAATATTTTTCATACTGAGATCTCTCCCTATTACTGTCCCTCCAACTCAACTTTCCACAATACAATCTGCAATTAATTGCTTCATATGGAATGACAAGAGGGCAAGAGTATCCACTAGTACCCCACATAAAAACAAATCTAAAGGAGGTCTTGGCCACCCGAACATCACTACACATTACTATGCAAATCTAATTTAGCAATCTGTTCATTGGTGGTCAGAGGGGGAGGTGCCTGTATGGGTTGACTTGGAGACTTCATTGAATTCTAATAATTCCCCCCAAAAGATTATTTTTGAGAAATTGATGAACACTAAAAAATACTCCTCCTTATCACATCCCATTTTTATAGCAACTTGTTCGGCTTGGAATAAACTTTCTAGGTCTAAGAGAGGTACTCAAAGATTTAGTTCCCTGGCAAACCTTTCACTTAACTTCATATTGTCATTGTTCGGACAATCCAATATTCCCCTTTGGGCTGACTCATGGGATAAAATACCTCAAAGATACTGTATACATGATGTAAAAAAATGTTTTCCTTCACCACACTGAAATTCAAATCCAATCTTCCTTCTCAATCATTTATTGAACACCAATTATTGAAAGAGGTAATTCAAACATTTTTGGAGAAAAATCCTTTTTTCTCTGAAGCGGTGAATAATCTCCTATCTAGTATAGGACATAACATCTTCTGGAGTCATAAATATAAATATAAATATATATATATATATATATATATATATATATATATATATATATAACTTTCAACAATGACGTTGACATATCCAAGTCTATATTCATGACTAGATGGGAAGCCGATCTACATACATGCTTTCAGGATGAAGAGTGGGAAGAGGCATTATCTCACACTTATGAAGCAACAATCTCTATGTCCTTGCAAGGATCATTATACAAAATCCTGTCTAGGTGGTACTTGCCCCCGACCAGGCTATCCCATTTTGATGCTCAACACTCTCCAAATTGCTGGAGAAACTGTGGTCAGAGAGGAAACTTGCTTCATATATTTTGGGACTGCCCAAAGATCATTCCTCTGTGGAACAAAATAGAAAGAGTTAATTGCTAAAATCCTTGGGAAAGACTTCAGACTTTCCCCTCAATTAGCACTCCTTTCATTAGAAATTAATAAAATAAGGGTTAATCTAATATCAATTGTTATTCACCTCTTACTCGTCACCAAGAATATCATGGCTTCTAAATGGAAATCAGCTGAAATTCCTTCTCTACAGGATATAATAGATTCCTTGACACTTCACAAGTCTTACGAATCTAAATTTGCTTTAACAACAATTTGAAAAAATTTGATGCAAAATGGTCACGTTGGACAGAACTCTATTCATAAGGTGTTGTTACATTTCAACCCATGCTTTTCTTTTCTGTAACCTGATTATTTACTGCTAAAATGTTCTATGCAATTTTACAATGTTGTATCTTATATAATTCTGTATATGCTCCCCATACTTTCCCCTTTTTCTCCCTTCCCCTACTCCCCGTATATCCATTTCTCTCCCTAAGTTTCCCCAAAAAATGTAATAAAATTTTGTAAAAAGAAACAATAAGAAAACAATTGAATTAAACTTGACAAAAATTATAAAGGATACCCAAATAGAGCTGAACAGCTTTTCCAAACATGAAATCTCTTTTTTAGGAAGAATTGTCAGTTTTAAGCTATTTACACTTCCAAAAATACTCTATATATTTACAGCCATCCCGCTGATCTTCCCATCAAAGTTCCTAAGAAAACTACAAACACAACTAAATAGCTTCATACGGAACCGAAGAAAGGCCAGAATCGCCTATAAGACTCTAGTTAAAAACAAATTAATAGGAGGACTATCCCTTCCAAATCTGGTCAACTATTGCTACACAAATTTGTACAAACAATCCATTAATTGGACTAAAGGGGGTAATGTTCCACTGTGGGTCGAAATTGAAATGAGCCAAAATAATAATATCCCCCTATCTAAGTTGATCCATGATTATTTACTTTACCCTGATTCAGTGATCGTCTCATCTCCTACTTTACTAGCTGTCCTTACGGCATGGAAATACCTAGCAAATACTCAAAGGAAAAGGAGTAAAAGGTTTGACCAAATTAAGAATGTAACCTTAAGATTTTTTAGCCTGATAATAGGGGAATCAACACCTGATTCATGGAAAAATAAAACACTTACTAAAATTAAAGATTTACATAATGGTAAACAGTTTAAAACTAAAAAAAAATACTAACAGAACGATATGACTTTTGTAACCAAGACTTCAACCACACATTTTACGTCTACTGAGGAAAAAGTCCCTAGTAACAGAACTCACAAGTCAATTAATATGCAACCCAAATAATAAATTTTACTGGAAATCTAAGGGCATATACAAAGCCCTTAACCTAGATCTAGTTTTTGAAAAAGCAACAGCCATGGTAAATTGGGAAAAAGACCTTAAAATATCAGTCACCCATGAGCAATGGCCCTACAAAATACTTACTCATCTAACATTTGTGCTTCACTACACAAATCTTGTTACAAAATAGTATCCAGGTGGTACTTCACCCCAGCAAAACTAGCTAGGATATTTCCAAATATATCACCTGAACGCTGGAGAGGCTGTGGCCTCATAGGTGACCTATGTAAACGCAAGGAATACAAAACAGGCAAAATAACTGCAACCATATAATCATGATAACCACAAACAATTATCAGAATATAGTTAACGGAAACCTGTTAATTTAGATAGTACGGAAAACACCAATGCTAGACAAGCAAAAACCACTAAGAAATGGTGCACAAAATCCAAATAATAAACGTAAATTTTATTAAATAGAGAACATAAATGACAAGGAAAATGGACAATGGTGGGTAAAACAACCTCCAACCTACATGGAGCACATGGAGACCACATAAACCTCCTCATGCATATCGTTTAGATAGTAATTCTGAAGAATAAATCAACGGCATATTCACCCTGCATGATTAGAATATGTATGCTGTCAGTATCTACCAAAAAATACAGGTGCAACAGTGCCTCCATAAATATACATTCACAAAGTGTGAACAAGACACCACCCATATAGGGAACATACCGGCGATATGACAGAGGAAGTATGTCGGCTCCAGCCCACCCCGACGCGCGTTTCGGAGTATCCTTCTTCAGGGGGCGTGACCTAGTACATGCTGTTAGGGCTGGCGGAACGCAGCGAGTAAATGTAGATGTTATTATTGGTGCGTTCGCAGCCCGAAGTCCACCGTGCAGGAGGATAACCTGCTGCTAGCAAATGGCACTATATGGCGGTATAAGCGAGCTCTGTTACTTTGCAGAGTCGCCGTGATCCAAAAGCACTGTGTCCTGTTAAGCTCACAGGAGTACACAGCTAACTGCTGAGCTGATAGCAGTCAGTGGTCATGCAGTCAGTGGAGCACACAAACAATTCCTCACCGGAGGTTCCGGTATTCTAGTGGCTTATTTCAGCCGGGCCCTGAATACATGCAAACAAACTCCTCACCGGAGGTGCCGGTATTCTAGTGGCTTATTTCAGCCGAGCCCTGACCATAAGCATACATGACCACACTGGCGCAAAGCTCATAACAAAGATTGATACTGGCGCATGACCATGCGGCCATGTGAACCTTTTAAATTTGCAGCAACTTCAGGACCTTCCTAGAGGACCAATGAAAGTTGCTTCAGGACCTGAGCGTGTGACCCCTGACCTCCAATGAGAGGTCTTCTTTTGGGCATGCTCAGAAGGGAGAAAGCAGGACTTAGTCCCAGAAGTGAGACCTCGCCGCTGACCAGTAGCGAAAAGAGGTGAGTATGTGATTTTTTTATTTTAATCACAGCAGCAGCATCTTATGGGGCCACAATGTATGGAGCGTCGAATGGGGCCACAATGTATGGAGCGTCGTATGGGGCCACAATGTATGGAGCGTCGTATGGGGCCACAATGTATGGAGCGTCGTATGGGGCCACAATGTATGGAGCGTCGTATGGGGCCACAATGTATGGAGCGTCGTATGGGGGCCACAATGTATGGAGCGTCGTATGGGGCCACAATGTATGGAGCGTCGTATGGGGCCACAATGTATGGAGCGTCGTATGGGGCCACAATGTATGGAGCGTCGTATGGGGCCACAATGTATGGAGCGTCGTATGGGGCCACAATGTATGGAGCATCTCATGGGGCCACAATGTATGGAGCATCTCATGGGTCCACAATGTATGGAGCATCTCATGGGGCCATAATGTATGGAGCATTACATGGGGCCACAATGTGTGGAGCATCTTATGGAGCCATAATGTATGGAACATCTTATGGGGCATAATGTGCGGAGCATCTTATTGGGCCATGATGTGTGAAGCATCTTATGGGACCATCAACCTTTATGCAGCATTGTATGGGGCAAATGTTTCTATGGAGCATATTACGGGGCCATTATTAACCTTTGTGCAGCATTATATGGGGCATAGTTTAATATGGAGCATTATATGGGGCGTATTTTGTATGGAACATCTTATGGGGCCCATCATGAACAGTATGGAGCATTAAATCGGGCTCCTGATTCAATATGGATATTCAAAAACACTTAACCTAGTGATATCTCAATTAATTTTACTTTTATTGGTATCTATTTTTATTTTTGACATTTACCGGTAGCTGCTGCATTTTCCACCCTAGGCTTACACTCGAGTCATTAAGTTTTCCCATTTTTTTGTGGCAAAATTAGGGGGATCGGCTTATACTCGGGTCGGCTTATACTCGAGTATATACAGTATTTTAAGAGATGGGAATACTGGAACAACTTAAATTCCTGAACATATGTTAAGATGTCTCTCCTTAATATTCAGCTATTTGTAAAATGTTTTAATTATCTTCAAATAACAACTGTAATTACTGACCGCATTATAAGGTTTACAAACATTACTGTTAAGTGTTTACCCCTTTTTTCTTTCTCCTTCCCTTTACATCCCAATGTATTGTTTCCTAAAGCTTGTATAGAAATTCAATACTACTGAATCCTTCTCTACCACATTTATCCTATTTTATTGATATAATTTTCAATAAAGTTATTTGAAAAAGGAACATTTATGCAGGAGTTTTACAGTCAGACAAAAATGGGATTTCTCATGGTGGCCATGTATTTCTTTTCAGCATTTGGTCAAGAACATTATTCATACATTTGCTCTTAAGTCAGCCAAAAATGGGATTTGGGGATTAGTTAGATGTTGCTGTGGCTTTGTGCTGGTGGGGCGGCGCGGTCTGTAGTCATGGAGGCTCAGTCTTGCAGCATGGGTGCTGTGGGGCAACAGGTCGTCCGCCCTGCTGGTGCATTGCCGCTGTGGCGGTGTTTGCCGCATGGTTCCGCTCCGTTAGAGCAGTAGGACCCGCTACGAGGTTTGCCGTGACAGTGGGCTTCATACAGTCTGATCAGAATGTTAAACTGAAAACCTCATATTCAGTTATATAAATTTTTGCCTAGCGGCTTTAGATCAACTTATGATTTTTGGAGGTGCGGTTCATGCCCTTTTTTTTCCTTTTTGTGCAAAGCATTATTCATACATTTGCTCTTAGGGTACCGTCTCACTATACGATTTACCAACGATCACGACCTGCGATACGACCTGGCCGTGAACGTTGGTAAGTCGTTGTGTGGGGAGCTGTCACACAGACCGCTCTCCAGCGACCAACGATGCCGAGGTTCGCTGGTAACCAGGGTAAACATCGGGTTACTAAGCGCAGGGCTGCGCTTAGTAACCCGATGTTTACCGTGGTTACCAGCGTAAAAGTAAAAAAAAAAAAACAGTACATACTGACTATCTGATGTCCGTCAGGTCCCTTGCCGTCTGCTTCCTGCTGACTGAGTGCAGCCGTACAGTGAGAGCAGAGCGCAGCAGTGACGTCACCGCTGTGATCTGCTCTCACTTTCCGGCCGGCAGACAGACAGAGCGGGAAGCAGACGGCAAGGGACCTGACGGACATCAGATGGTGAGTATGTACGGTTTTTTTTTTTTTACTTTTACGCTGGTAACCAGGGTAAACATTGGGTTACTAAGCGCGGCCCTGCGCTTAGTAACCCGATGTTTACCCTGGTTACCAGCGAACGCATCGCTGGATCGGTGTCACACACAACGATCCAGCGATGACAGCGGGAGATCCAGCGACGAAAAAAAGTTTCAAACGATATGCTACGACGTACGATTCTCAGCAGGGTGTCTGATCGCAGTAGCGTGTCAGACACTGCGAGATCGTAACGATATCGCTAGAACGTCACGAATCGTGCCGTCGTAGCGATAAAAATGCCACTGTGTGACGGTACCCTTAAGTCAGCCAGAAATGGGATTTGGGAATTAGAGTTAGATAATGGCTGAATGACTCAGCCATCTGCTGGGAAAGAGGTGGGCTCAACTCCTGAGCCCTCTCATTCATTCTCTACTAATGAGCGCTGTACATGGTTGTTAAGGGGTTAAATTAAAGATACCTTACAGAGGTAATCCTATTTAACACATGCTTGGTTGGTGTGGGTCCTATGTTTCGGACACTTCCATATTGGCAGAGCAACTCACCGCCATGTTGACTTATGGCCATTGTTGTCCCTATAGAATTTATTACAGATGTGGAATACATTTGCTTGTCTCTTTTTGTAAATCCTTTAGACATCAATAGAGAAAGTACTGCACAAGCAATCCCACATCTCTATTAAAACCAATAGAGGCTACCGTGAATCAGAAAATGAGGTGACAGGATCTCTAGTCTTATTTTACATGAAAGCCCCATAGAATGGACACCTACCATTTGATGGTCCACCCTCCGGCCAATGAGCACATGTTCACTTCTGATCATGTACTGAGCACATACATCATTAATAAGGATAGAATACCTGAGCAACAGGTGGGATAGACTTCTGCAAAAATGTATGGGCCCTGTTGTTGCTGAACCTCATAATTTTAGAACCTGATCCCAATGGATAATCCTATGGATTTCTTGTGGTCTGGCCAGCTATGTGTTCTGCTCTGGTCTGATCCCATATTCATATTCTTATTAGTGCTCTACACTTTACATTTATAGACCTCTCTCTAGTATGGACCTAACATGTCTGATTTGAGCCTTATAAAAAGTATTTTCACTCTTCCATATTTCTGTACAGATAATTTACTATCTGATAGCGAGGAGAGCTCCGCTACAGAGGAGAGGTAAGTTATGTCAGATGCATCTACCTCTATATAAAGCCATGAACTAGGTAAGATGTTTAATGTTGATTTATATATGATTCCTTATCTTTCCCCAGGACACCACTATGTAACATCCCCGGCTCTTTCCTGGAAGACATTATTTCTCCTACTTCCATCTATGTTACCAACTTCCAGGAAACAAAGGAAGTGCTGGTGGAGCGACTGTACAATCTCAACAGGAAAGTCTTCAATAATAAGGTATCACATCTTATTATCGGTGTCTGGGTGATACATGACTTCTCTATTATCTCCACCTTTAATCAATAAATTCCAAGAAAAATGGCTGTAACTTTCTGAAAGGCATCCTAACTAGTGATAAGCAAGTATACTCGTTGCTCGGGTTTTCCCGAGCATGCTCGGGTGGTCTCCGAGTATTTGCAACTGCTTGGAGATTTAGTTTTCTTTGCCTCAGCTGCATGATTTACAGCTGATAGACAGCTTGGATACATGTGGGGATCACCTAGCAACCAGTCAACCTCCACATGCACTCAGGCTGACAAAAACTAAATCTCCGAGCAGTTACAAATACTCGGAGACCACCCGAGCATGCTCGTGAAACCCCGAGCAACGAGTACACTCGCTCATCACTAATCCTAACCCCTTTGTCATGTTTCTGAAATATACTTATTGAATATCTTAAGTAAATGTCACTTGGTTTGTTTAATGTCATCACCCTCTTCTTATCTGTGGGATGAGTGGAAACCTTAGATGATCTATCATGCAGAGACAAAAAGATTAGCAACTTTTGGCTTCAAGTTCACAGGATTTTTACATTTATATATAAAATCCATTTAGTTGATATTTGGACATTTTAGAATAAGTTTATTTTTATTTCTGTTCTCACATCTTGGACTTCTCAGTAGACCTCTTGGCCCATTCAAGTAGACCAGTGCTGTAAATCACAAATGAGAGTTGGGGACTTTGTAAGATTGGGGTCAAAGAATTTACAGATGCATTGGAATTAGTTTCCTCTATTTTTGCTCCCTGTGAAAAGGAACATTTTGTGGAATAAGAGGTTGACATCAGCATTCGCTCACTGCCACCAGGAGCTGGAGAACCGCAGCTTCTCAGTTATTGAGTTTTCAGAAATTGTCTGTGATTCTGCCGGTAGGTTTCACATCACATCCATCCTGTAGCTTCAAAGTCAACCTGTATACAGGGCAAAAAAAATGCTACTTGTGATGTAGTACATCTTATAAACTCACTCTACATACTGTCATAAGAAAAACTAAGTACACCCTCTTTGAATTCTAATATTTTTAATATCAGGAGAAAATTAAAAAAAAATAATCGAAAAAAAAATCATCAGGTCCTTAGAAGGTCCTAAAAGTAGCGAAATAGAATTTCAGAAAGCAATATGATAAAAAATACTGCATCATTATTTATTTAACAAAACATGGGCCAAAATGCAAGAGCAATGTGTGATAAATTCAGCACATTATTGATGCAACTTTAAGTTATTGCTGCTAAAGATGATTCTAAAAGCTATTGATTCATGGGGTGTACTTATTTTTCCCTCTCTGCTTCTGCATTTTGAAGTAGCTTTCGGGAAAATAAATAATGGCACGGTTGACTTGTCACGAGTTGTTCATCTCAGGATGTATTTTGTATTTAGTCCTGACATTTAAAACCAAACAGTTCAATCGTAACTGTATAAACTCTAATTTTAGTGTGAGTACGATCCTCCCTTGCGCACGAGATGTGCCATGCCGCCTGTTGGATAGTCACCGGTGAACGCAGAGACAACCATAGCCCGTTGAGGCAGGCTTTCACAAGAAGGGTAAATCGTATCCATCCTGAGCTGCCAATAGTGCCAGAAAATCAGTTTTACCATCCACTATAAATACAACTACAAATGCTCCCTGTGTGATAAAGAGTAAGTAGATTTTATGATTTATTTCCTCGTGAAACACAATCACTGCGGAGAGACGTCAGTGCGGTTCTGTTGGTATACTTTACTACTATCAGAGCAGACTGACGTCGGGGGCTATAGGGTTTATGATGCTACTATACATGTTATATATTCTGCGCTGGGGCCAGTTCTTTATATATTGATTTCAGTTTGTTCTTTTTAATAAAATCCTTGGTATAAATGAATGTTCATTTCAGTCCGGTAACCAATATTCCTTGTATTTTTGCAGAATTGGGCGTTTTAAAAAAAATAGCTGACAATAAATGTTACTGCCGCAGGTGTGGAGGCCGAATGTGTCAACTGTTCATCAGCTAAACATGTAACTATCCTTCAAAATATTTAGTCTCTAATTTTGTTTCTTTAAAATTTAAAGTTCAGACCCTTTTTTATATTTTCTCCTGAGTAGCGAGACAATATCTGTGTTCATCACCAGCACAAGTAATTAGCAGCAAATATTCAGAATCCGTCCTCGTAGGTTACCAGATAAACCCTGGTTACTTTTCCCATAACTTGCTGAATAAGGGATGATTGACAATTCTCAGCAATTATCTACAATGCTTTGGAAAACCTTCTATGATTTTAAGCATTGTTGGATGTAATTATTTTTCTTTATATTTTTTCAGGTTCAATGGAACAATGGACTTATCTAAATATCGTCATCACATCTACCTGTGATGGAGGTAAGAAAAACTCCTCCACTATCGTCAGCAATCAGTAATAAGTAGTGTTGAGCATTCCGATGCTGCAAGTATCGGGTATCGGCCGATACTTGCTGTATCGGAATTCCGATACCGGGATTCCGATACTCTTGTGGTATCGGGTATCGCAACAACATTAATGTTAAAATGTGTAAAAGAGAGAATTAAAATAAAAAATATCGCTATACTCACCTGTCCGACGCAGCCGGGACTTCAGCGAGGGAACCGGCAGCGTTGTTTGTTTAAAATTCGCGCTATTACTTGGTTACGTGAATTCCCGGCTTGTGATTGGTCAGGTTGGCCATGTTGCCGGGACGCGGACCAATCACAGCAAGCCGTGACGAAATTACGTCACGGCTTGCTGTGATTGGTCCGCGTCCCGGCAATATGGCCGCCCTGACCAATCACAAGCCGTGACGTCACGGGAGGCTGGACACGCGCCCATTTTAAAATGTCGGACAGGTGAGTATAGCGATATTTTTTATTTTAATTCTTTCTTTTACACATTTATATGGTTCCCAGGGCCTGAAGGAGAGTTTCCTCTCCTTCAGACCCTGGGAACCATCAGGGATACCGTCCGATACATGAGTCCCATTGACTTGTATTGGTATCGGGTATCGGTATCGGATTGGATCCGATACTTTGCCGGTATCGGCCGATACTTTCCGATACCGATACTTTCAAGTATCGGACGGTATCGCTCAACACTAGTAATAAGTGATTTTTAAAATATTGAGAATCTTGTGTTTCTAATTTAGTCTCTTATTGAGTTTTATCATTTAAAGTTTCATTGTTTTTATATATTTTGCCTTTTTTTCACCATGTAGGGAGACAATCAGTTTACGTCATCATCACAAGCAGCTAACAGCAAACATCCAGAATCCACCTATTCTGATTGACACAAAGCTTTCAACATGTATTTTCCAGGTAAATATTTCTGTGTTTTTCCTCTATTTACAGTTGTGGCCAAAAGTATTGACACCTGCAATTCTGTCAGATAATACTCAGTTTCTTCCTGAAAATGATTGCAAACACAAATTCTTTGTTATTATTATCTTCATTTAATTTGTCTTAAATGAAAAAAGAGAAAAAGAATTGTCCTAAAGCCAAACTGGATATAATTCCACACCAAACATAACAAAGGGGTGGACAAAAGTATTGGCACTGTTCAAAAAATCATGTGATGGTTCTCTAATTTGTGTAATTAACAGCACCTGTAACTTACCTGTGGCACCTAACAGGTGTTGGCAATAACTAAATCACACTTGCAGCCACTTGACATGGATTAAAGTTGACTCAACCTCTGTCCTGTGTCCTTGTGTGTACCACATTGAGCAAAGAGAAAAGAAAGAAGACCAAAGAACTGTCTGAGGACTTGAGAAACCAAATTGTGAGGAAGCATGAGCAATCTCAAGGCTACAAGTCCATCTCCAAAGACCTGAATGTTACTGTGTCTACCGTGCGCAGTGTCATCAAGAAGTTTAAAGCCCATGGCACTGTGGTTAACCTCCCTTGATGTGGACGGAAAAGAAAAATTGAAAAGAGATTTCAACGCAAGACTGTGCGGTTGTTGGATACAGAACCTCGACTAACATCCAAACAAGTTCAAGCTGCCCTGCAGTCCGAGGGTACAACAGTGTCAACCCGTACTATCCGTCGGCATCTGAATGAAAAGGGACTGTAAGGTAGGAGACCCCACTTCTTACCCCGAGACATAAAAAAGCCAGGCTGGAGTTTGCCAAAACTTACCTGAAAAAGCCTAAAACGTTTTGGAAGAATGTTCTCTGGTCAGATGAGACAAAAGCCGAGCTTTTTGGGCAAAGGCATCAACATAGAGTTTATAGGAGAAAAAAAAGAGGCATTCAAAGAAAAGAACAAGGTCTCTACAGTCAAACATGGTGGAGGTTCCCTGATGTTTTGGGGTTGCTTTGATGCCTCTGGCACTGGACTGCTTGACCGTGTGCATGGCATTATGAAGTCTGTAGACTACCAACAAATTTTGCAGCATAATGTAGGGCCCAGTGTGAAAAAGCTGGGTCTCCCTCAGAGGTCATGGGTCTTCCAGCAGGACAAGGACCCAAAACACACTTCAAAAAGCACTAGAAAATTGTTTGAGAGAAAGCACCTGAGACTTCTAAGGTGGCCAGCAATGAGTCCAGACCTGAATCTCATAGGACACCTGTGGAGAGATCTAAAAATGGCAGTTTGGAGAAGGCACCCTTCAAATATTAGGGACCTGGAGCAGTTTGCCAAAGAAGAATGGTCTAAAATTCCAGCAGAGCATTGTAAGAAACTCATTGATGGTTACCGGAAGCGGTTGGTCGCAGTTATTTTGGCTAAAGGTTGTGCAACCAAGTATTAGGCTGTGGGAGCCAATACTTTTGTCTGGCCCATTTTTGGAGTTTTGTGTGAAATGACCAATGTTTTGCTTTTTGCTTCATTCTCTTTTGTGTTTTTTCATTTAAGACAAATTAAATGAAGATAATAATACCAAAGAATTTGTGACTGCAATCATTTTCTGGAAGAAACTGAGAATTATCTGACAGAATTACAGGGGTGTCAATACTTTTGGCCACAACTGTATATAAGTTCTTCATGTCAATAATAAATCATTGTAAGTAACAATCACTCTTGTTTTCAAAAAGTGCAACAGCGAGGACATGATAATGTAAGCACACTGTAATAGAAGAAATGCAACATGGTTTTTATTACTGGATTTATTTCTAATAATTTTTTTTTTTTTCTGGCTTGAAAATTTTTTAAATTCTGGTTGACAAAATAGGAAACAATGAAAGTTATCAGCCTACTGCTGACGAAGAATCACCAACACACAATCTGATGGGGGAGATACTGTAAGTCCCTCAAACATTACATGCCGTATAGATCTATTGTGAGTGCTCTCACCACAGTCGCATGTTGCATTTTTCTATCATTACACTAATATTGGCAACTTCTTATGTTCAATTTCCAAACTGGCCTTTTTTGCAGACAATATATAATGCAATATTTCATGTATATTTCTACTTCAGCTAATGACCAAAAACAAAATATAATGGTGAAGTTGCCTTTGCTGATTTTGTTTCATTTGATAACCAGAACATATTGTCAAGCTTTTAAAAAGCATGTCTTGATTGGTTTCAGGTTAATGAGAAAGGCGACTTTTCACTTCTATACAGGCATGACACATCTTGGAAGAAAAAGGTGAAAATCTGCACTGACCTGGGCTGAGAACATGATCAGATGCAAGACCTGGAGAATCTCTACAAGGGTTTTTTTTTTCAGAGCTGCCCAGCAATGGATATTGCGTTGGACATTTAAACATTAATAGTCATAAATTGTTTTGTTTCTAATTTTTCTGAGTTAGATATAAAAACCATTAAAAATAAATCTATTAACTCTAGTTTTGGATTTTTGTTCTGCAAATTGATGGCTGTTGATAAACACATTACAATCAATGTTGACTATTTGTGTTATTCAACGATCATCTGCCTCGAACAGCCGAAAGGAGAGCAGCGCTGTCTGCGGCTGTTAAACTGTTAAATGTCACCGTTCTATGTGTCCACATGAACTTTAGCAATAATAAACTTACTCCTTTTTTGTGCTGAATCATTTAGTGAACGTGTGTAAAGGTAATTAGGAAGGCAGGGGAAGATGTAAAATCATCTATTGAGAATGGTGGATTCTGTGTTTTTATCTGTGTAGTGTCTAAGGCCATGTTCACTATTTAATGCATCAGTGTCTGCAAGCCAAAACCTGGAGTGGAACAATCAGAGGAGAAGTATAAAAGAAACACGTCACCACTTCTTTATTTTTCACCCACTCCTGGTTTTGGCTGACAAATACTGACCAGATACTGAAGTGAAATACTGACCAGAAACTGAAAGTGTGAACTTGGCCTTAAGGTGATGTCTGCCATTGTAATCATGACCCTAATGATAATGAGCCTGACTAAAACTGCCTGTAATGACAGGAAGTATGAGTGTATAAGTTAGCCCTAGTGGCCGGTGTGAAAATGGTAAGATTACTAATTCAGATTTTTTGAAAATTAAAAAAAAAATAGAATTTTTATGTTAATACATGTGTTAGGTGTCGAGTTACCACCACTGCACAGGAGGAATCTCAAACCATGTCCTCTGCGGTGTCCCATCCTTCAGCAGCAGGGGAACCTGGCAGCAGAGACGTCAGTCCCAGTGTCTTGCTCAAGCTGATGCTGTGTGTCTGGTTACTGCTGCTGTCCCAGGTCCAGCTATTGTAACCAGCATTAGTCAGCGGCGAGCAGACGTTCCTGGGACTAAGTCCTGTTTTTTGCCTACTGAGCATGCCCGTGGGACGACCTCTCATTGGAGGTCGGGGGTCACATGCCAAGGTCCTCAAGCGGCTCCGATTAGACCACTAGCAAGGTCCCGGAAGGCTGCAACTATAAAAGGTTTGCATGGCTGCTCGGCCATGAGCTAGTATAAACTGAAATCCGTGTGTGTGGATGTCTGTATGTTATCTGGTGAAAGCTCCTAATCAACCCCTTCCCTAGCGTTGTTGTATGTGGTCGGGTGTTTGGAGCTGACTAGCGCCAGTTAGTGTCATCCAGCACGAGGCACGATCCTACAGCATCAATTTACCAGCGTTCACCAGCGCGGCGCCATGCACAACTAGTGCGCTTTCCTGTCTCTCGTGAGGGCAGTTAGTGGGGTCCGCCAGAGCGGTGCTGCGTGCACTCAGTGCGCTTCATCTATTATTGTTCCGTTTTCACTGGCACCGAGCGCTAGTGGGTCTAGAGGGACTCTAACCCCGTGTCCTTAGGGCAGAGTCCTGTGACCGAACACTAGCATTCATTCAGCGGCATTGCAGCCCTGTGACGCAACAGGGTCCGTCTCCTTACACACCGGGTGACATTAAACTGTGTGAGTTCTCATTATACCCCCATATACTGTCCGCCATTACCGAGCAGCAAGTAATATTTTCTGCATGGAGGACCCCGGGCTGCGAACGCACCTTATATCCTCTTTTATATTATATGGTGCGTTCCGCCAGCCCTAACAACAAGTAACACAAACACCTGCCTTAAACAATAGGACACTCTCTGATGACACATTCCCTTTAGGTTCCCTCACCTTGATTCATCTGATTCTTATCCAGAACTATATAAGCGTTTTTGTCCTCAAGTAAACTCATGACCAAACTTTTATATCTTGTTTATCTGTGATGACAAAATTTCCCTATTTACCATAGGGTTTACAATCTATGTTATTATTCATCCTCAAATAATCAAGCACTATTCTTTGGCTTTTAGATTTCAAATCTTCTTTGATTTGCAGAATCTCCTCAGAGACCTTTTCAACAAATGTTTCTACATTGGCACAGTGTGAAAAGGGTGAAGTGGTTGATTTTTGATTCAATGTGGAGAATGAAGGTTAGACTTGACCTACACCTCTTAAATTTCCCATTTCCAAATCCTGTAAAATGTTTTTCACCATTTTCTTAGGTTCTAAGACATCCCAATATGATTTTTGTCTAATGCCAATTTATGGGCAAAGATCATTAATATTTTTAAAAGAGTTGTCCAGGGAAAACAAGTTATGACGTATCCAAAGGAAAGGGTGTCAACTTGCTGATGAGTGGATGTTCCACCCCTGGGAACTCACACCGATGGGAACATTGTGGGAATTTTGTTCCTGATGGGAACTTTTATCTCTGTTACAAAATGGCACAGCAGGTCAGATGACTGACCACAGAACATTTCATTCTCTACGGGGCTGCTGTAAAGAAATGAGAATAGTAATCTGAACCCCATAAGGAATAAATGAAGTGCAGTTCACATATGCGCACTGCTGCTCTATTCTTACAAGGATAAAACAGGGATAAAATTTCCCTGTTGTGCCGATCAGGTCCTAGTGGCTGGACACACTCACACAAGCTATCATGTGAATAGGTGATAACTTCTTTTCACTGGACAACCTCTTTAACCCATGTAAATTGGTCAAAACTAGGTGTTGGGAGTGAATGAGTCCTTTTTCCAGGACTACTCTCTATCAACAACAGAAGATGGAGCCAGTAAATTAGAGGCCAGGGGATCTTACTCAAAGCAGCCCTGCGGATATGGGATCAGTTGAGATGCAAAAGCGGTTTAACAAGACCATACAGTCCGCTTACCCCCATTTTCTCAAATCCTGAATTTCCGCCGGGTTGTAAGAAGGATAAATTCCTCTGTTGGAATAGTTGTGACGACATTCGCATTAGTCATATTTTGAAGGGACCTGATGCTCCTCCTTTCTCAGAACTTCAAAATAATATTCTTACTGAAAAACTCTCTTGGCTAGAATACGAACAGTTGACTTTGTTTATAAATCTTTGGAAGAAGAGGGAATGGCACTTCTTACCAGTGTCACCAACACAATTTGAGAACCTATTCCTTCAGAGCTCACCGCCCTCCCATTTGATTTTCCTTGTATGTCGACTATTAAGCCATTCACTCTGTTCAGTGGATCCCGGATTTGTGCATGCATGGGAAACCGAACTGGATACTACATTTTTGGAGGAGGGTATCCAGAAAGCAATTTTTGTTTACACACAAGATGTCGGGGACTGGGTACGTTTCAGAGGAATTACAAGATCTTGACAAGATGGTGTTGGGTCCCAACAAAGCTACATGTGATCTTCCCTTTGGTGCCGGAAGTGTGTTGGTGTTGTGGAACAGAGAGGGACACAATGTTGCACATTTGGTGGGATTGTAACCAAATCAGACCTTTTTGGGATGGGGTATTTCATGCATATTGTAGGATCTCAGGGGAAAGACTCACTCCCTCTCCCTAGATTGCCCTCTTATCTATGCTCCCAGGCCCTATAGGTACACAGAAAAGTAGTCTTTTGAGATTCTGCTTGGCGGCAGCACGTACAATAATAGCCAGACACTGGCGGACATCAGTCACTTCATCTATGACAGAATGGCAGGACAAAATTTTGTATATTTGTCATATGGAAGATCTATCAGCAGAAGCCACAGGAGACAACATAAAGTTTGTTCGGTTGTGGCAACCCTGGATTCTACTTAGGAACTCACCCAAATTATTTTCCTTATTTTCCTGAAGAGAAAAGACTTCACAATAGTGGGAAAAAATTGATTTGGTCACCCCTCCTAGACACTTGTTTGATCCCCACTATTTATCCTTCCGAATAGGAAAAATATGGACTAAAAATTTCCACGAACACTCCTTACTCCTCTCCACCCCGTCCTCCTTTTGTTTGTCTTATCGCTTGTATGATCTTCTTCTCATCCTTCTTCCTACTTTTATATCTAATAGAATTTATATATCCTTCTTAAGTAGCAATATTCACCAATGTTGTAGTATGTTTCTCGTTTGTTTGTCTTTTTTTAATGCTTGATATATCTTTGACATAATACAGAGAAAAGAGTACAGTATAGCATAGTGTAGTGTATAAATTATCTTAAATGCATCTGTGATCAACTTGGACATAAAAGAGCGGTATTATAATTCTCTGGTTATTGTATGCAATGAGGCCCTGTGTGGCCCAAATGAAAATTTGTTTTTTATGTTATGTTTTGTTATGTTTCAGTGTGAATGAGGCCTGTATAAAGAAAATATGCTCTAAACAATTATAAAAAAACAGATTTCCTCCACGGTGTGCAGTTAGTAACAGAATAAATGTTTCACTGAGGATGAGGCCTGTATGACAAAGAAGATATGCTCCAAACAATTATAAAAATGAGATATCCTCCACTGCATAACATAGACTATATGCTGCAAACAATTTCAAACTGAGATCTTCCCTACTGCATCACGTTAGTAACCGAAGAAAGTGTTTGAGTGTGGATGAGGCCTGTATGACAAAGAAAATATGCTCCAAACAATTTCAAACTGAGATCCCCCCTACTGTATCATGTTAGTAACCAGTGGCGGATTATGAGGTCAATCTGGGCGGCCCACCACAGGGCTGCCATTAGGGCATTACTGCTCTGACTAGCGTATGGGGCCCAGTGGGCAGAGGGGGCCCACATCAGGCCCCGTGTCATCTGCTCACCGGGGCCCTACCGGCAGGCTAAAGCGGGCCCTTAGCGGTGCTGCGGCAGTTTAACGCTATTGACGTGTGGGTCCACACGTCAATAATTAACAGCCGCCAGCAAATCGGAGGCTGGCTGCTGACGTCAGCTGCAGCGAGCAAGTTGCCGGCGTCTGACGTCATTGTCAGTCACCAGCGAGTGCGCGCTTCAGCTGCGTGGAGGGAGCTTCGCCGCAGGAGTGCGACCAGGTAAGAACTTGTTATTTGTTTTTATTGAGAGCGGCAGAATGCTGGACATTGGGGCAGAATGCTATACACAGGGGCAGAATGCATGACACAGGGGCATAAAGGAGATAAGGGGCATGATTGGAGACACAGGAGGCAGGATGAAAGACACAGGGGGCATGACTGGAAACATTGGGGGCATGATTGGAGACAGATGGGGCAGGATTGGAGACAGATGGGGCCGGATTGGAGACAGATGGGGCAGGATTGGAGACAGATGGGGCAGGATTGGAGACAGATGGGGCAGATTGGAGACAGATGGGGCAGATTGGAGACAGATGGGGCAGAATGGAGACAGATGGGGCAGAATGGAGACAGATGGGGCAGAATGGAGACAGATGGGGCAGAATGGAGACAGATGGGGCAGAATGAAGACAGATGGGGCAGAATGTAGACAGATGGGGCAGAATGGAGACACAGGGGGCATGAATGGAAACACAAGGGGCCAGATTGGAGACACGGGGCAGGATTGCAGACAGGGGGCAGAATGGAGATACAGGCATGATTGCGGACACACGGGGCAGAATGGAGATACGGGCAAGATTGGGGACACGGGGCAGGATTGGGGACACGGGGCAGGATTGGAGACACGGGGCAGGATTGGAGACACGGGGCAGGATGAAAGACACGGGGCAGGATGATGAAGACACTGGGGGCAGGATTGGAGACACTGGGGGCAGGATTGGAGACACTGGGGGCAGGATTGGAGACACTGGGGGCAGGATTGGAGACAGATGGGGCAGGATTGGAGACAGATGGGGCAGGATTGGAGACAGATGGGGCAGGATTGGAGACAGATGGGGCAGGATTGGAGACAGATGGGGCAGGATTGGAGACAGATGGTGCAGGATTGGAGACAGATGGGGCAGGGTTGGAGACAGATGGGGCAGGGTTGGAGATAGATAGTGCAGGATCATGGGGCAGGATGGATACGATGGGGAGATCATATGGGGCACGATGGGGAGATCATATGGGGCAGAATAGATACTCATAAGGGCAGGATGGGAGAACATATGGCTGAAACCAGAAATAAGACACACGGTGGCTAGGATGGGGAATTGTCATGATTCCCCAATGGCATGGGAACATCAGAAACACAAAATAACAGACTAGCCCTCGGGTGATGGAAACTCAAGCTGACCGTGACCTAAATCTACCACACAACTAACAGTAGCCAGGAAGCATTCCTACGGCTGCCTAGATGCCATGCGCCAGCCGGAGAACTAACTACGCCTGGAAGAGGAAGGAACAGACCTGGCTTACCTCTAGTGAAATTCCCCAAAGATGATAGTAGCTCCCACATATATTAACGGTGAGTTCAGAGGAAAAGACATACACAGTATGAAGGTAGATTTAGCAAAGCGAGGTCCACTTACTAGATAGAGGAAGGATACAAAAGAGGACTTCACGGTCAGCTGAAAAACCCTTTCAAAAACCCATCCTGAAATTACTTTAAGACTCCTGTGTCAACTCATGACACAGGAGTGGCAATTTCAGTCCACAAGAGCTTCCAGTAACAGGAAATGACAAACTGTAAACTGGACAAAAATACAAAACAAAAAGGACAAGAGTCCACTTAGCTGATCAGCAGACAGGTAGCAGGAACATGCAACTGAAAGACTCAGGTTACAACGATGACCGGCAAGGAAGTGACTGGAGAGCAAGGCTAAATAGGGAACTCCCAAAACTGATGGAAGCAGGTGAGCTGAGGCAGAAAAGAACACACAAGTCTCCAGTACCACCAGCCACCACTAGAGGAGCCCAAAAAGCGGATCACAACAGTACCCCCCCCCTTAAGGAGGGGGCACCGAACCCTCACAAGAACCGCCAGGGCGACCTGGATGAGCCCTATGAAAGGCACGAACCAAATCCGAGGCATGAACATCAGAGGCAGTTACCCAAGAATTATCTTCCTGACCATAGCCCTTCCATTTAACCAGATACTGGAGTCTCCGCCTGGAAATACGGGAGTCCAAGATCTTCTCTATAACGTACTCCAATTCACCCTCAACCAGCACAGGAGCAGGAGGCTCAGCAGAAGGAACCACCGGCACCTCGTATCTCCGCAACAACGACCGATGGAACACATTATGGATAGCGAAAGATGCCGGGAGGTCCAAACGAAAGGAAACAGGGTTAATAATCTCCAAAATCCTATAGGGACCGATGAACCGAGGCTTAAACTTAGGAGAAGAAACCCTCATTGGGACAAAACGGGAAGACAACCACACCAAGTCCCCAACACGAAGGCGAGGACCAACCCGACGCTGGCGGTTAGCAAACCGCTGAGTCCTCTCCTGGGACAAATTCAAATTGTCCACCACTTGTTCCCAAATCCGATACAACCGATCCACCACAGCATCTACTCCAGGACAATCCGAAGACTCCGCCTGACCAGAAGAAAAACGGGGATGAAACCCCGAATTGCAAAAGAAAGGGGAAACCAAAGTGGCCGAACTAGCCCGATTATTAAGAGCAAACTCCGCCAACGGCAAAAAGGCAACCCAATCATCCTGATCCGCAGACACAAAACACCTCAAATACGTCTCCAAAGTCTGATTAGTTCGCTCCGTCTGGCCATTAGTCTGAGGATGGAAGGCAGACGAAAAAGACAAATCAATACCCAACCTGGCACAGAATGCCCGCCAAAATCTAGAAACAAACTGGGTACCCCTATCAGAAACGATATTTTCAGGAATACCATGCAAGCGAACCACATTTTGAAAAAACAAAGGAACCAACTCAGACGAGGAAGGCAACTTCGGCAATGGCACCAAATGAACCATCTTAGAAAAACGGTCACACACCACCCAGACAACAGACATCCTCTGAGAGACAGGAAGATCAGAAATAAAGTCCATCGAGATGTGCGTCCAAGGCCTCTTCGGAATAGGCAAGGGCAACAACAACCCGCTAGCCCTAGAACAACAAGGCTTGGCCCGAGCACACACATCACAAGACTGCACAAAAACACGCACATCTCGAGACAGAGATGGCCACCAGAAGGATCTAGCCACCAAATCCCTGGTACCAAAAATTCCAGGATGACCCGCCAGCGCAGAAGAATGAACCTCCGAGATGACTCTACTGGTCCAATCATCAGGAACAAATAGTCTACCAGGTGGACAGCGATCAGGTCTATCCGCCTGAAACTCTTGCAAAGCACGTCGCAGATCTGGGGAAATAGCGGATAATATCACCCCATCCTTAAGGATACCTGTAGGTTCCGAATCACCAGGGGAATCAGGCTCAAAACTCCTAGAAAGGGCATCTGCCTTCACATTCTTAGAACCTGGTAGATATGAGACCACAAAATTAAACCGAGAGAAAAACAACGACCAGCGCGCCTGTCTAGGATTCAGGCGCCTGGCAGACTCAAGATAAATCAGATTCTTGTGATCAGTCAAAACCACCACCTGATGTCTAGCACCCTCAAGCCAATGACGCCACTCCTCAAATGCCCACTTCATGGCCAAAAGCTCCCGATTACCGACATCATAATTTCTTTCGGCGGCAAAAAATTTTCGAGAAAAGAACGCACAAGGTCTCATCACTGAGCAATCGGAACTTTTCTGCGACAAAACCGCCCCCGCTCCGATCTCGGAAGCATCGACCTCAACCTGAAAGGGGAGAGAGACATCAGGCTGGCGCAACACAGGAGCAGACGAAAAGCTGCGCTTAAGTTCCCGAAAGGCCTCCACAGCGGCAGAGGACCAATTGGCAACATCAGCACCCTTCTTAGTCAAATCCGTAAGAGGCTTAGCAACACCAGAAAAACCAGTTATAAATCGACGATAAAAATTAGCAAAGCCCAAGAACTTCTGAAGACCCTTTAGAGAAGTAGGCTGCGTCCAGTCACAAATAGCCCGAACCTTGACAGGGTCCATCTCAACAGAAGGGGAAAAAATGTACCCCCTTATGCGAGCAAACAAATCAGTAAGCAGCGGCAACGGATACTGATATTTGACAGTAATTTTATTCAGGAGTCGATAATCAATACAAGGCCTCAGCGAGCCATCCTTTTTAGAGACAAAGAAAAACCCAGCTCCTAAAGGTGATGAAGAAGGACGAATGTCCCTTTTCCAGGGACTCCTTAACATACTCTCGCATGGCAGCATGCTCAGGTACAGATAGGTTAAACAAACGACCCTTTGGAAATTTACTGCCTGGAATCAGATCTATGGCGCAATCACACTCTCTGTGGGGAGGGAGAGAACCAATTTTAGGCTCTTCAAAAATATCCCCAAAATCCGACAAAAATGCCGGAACCTCAGAGGGAATAGATGACGAGATAGAAACCAAAGGTATGTCCCCATGAGCCCCCCGACATCCCCAGCTTAACACAGACATAGTTTTCCAGTCCAGTACTGGGTTATGAGATTGCAACCATGGTAATCCAAGCACTAACACATCATGTAAATTATGCAACACGAGGAAGCGAATCATCTCCTGATGGTCTGGAGTCATACACATAGTCACTTGCGTCCAGAACTGTGGTCTATTACAAGCCAGAGGTGTAGAATCAATACCCTTCAGAGGTATAGGGACTTCCAGAGGCTCCAAATCAAACCCACAGCGCCTGGCGAAGGACCAATCCATGAGACTCAGAGCGGCGCCAGAGTCCACATAGGCATCCACGGTAATAACTGATAATGAACAAATCAGAGTTACAGACAGAAGAAATTTAGACTGTAAAGTGCCAATAGAAACAGACTTGTCAACCTTCCTAGTACGTTTAGAGCATGCTGATATAACATGCGCGGAATCACCACAGTAGAAGCACAAGCCATTTTTGCGCCTATAATTCTGCCGCTCGCTTCTTGACAGAATTCTGTCACATTGCATTTTCTCTGGCGTCCCTTCAGAAGATACCGCCAAATGGTGCACGGGTTTGCGCTCCCGCAAACGCCGATCAATCTGAATCGCCATTGTGATGGACTCATTCAGATCTGTGGGCGTAGGAAACCCCACCATGACATCCTTAACGGCATCAGAAAGGCCTTCTCTGAAAATTGCCGCTAGGGCACACTCATTCCACTGAGTAAGCACAGACCATTTACGAAATTTTTGGCAGTATATCTCAGCTTCATCTTGCCCTTGAGACAGGGCTATTAAAGCTTTTTCAGCTTGAATCTCCAAATTAGGTTCCTCATACAGCAACCCTAAAGCCAGAAAAAACACATCCACATTGAGCAACGCAGGATCCCCTGGTGTCAATGAAAATGCCCAATTTTGAGGGTCACCTCGCAGCAAAGAAATCACAATCTTAACCTGCTGAACAGGATCTCCAGAGGAGTGAGGTCTGAGAGAAAGGAATAATTTACAATTATATTTGAAATTCAGAAACCGAGATCTATCTCCGGAAAATACCTCTGGTGTAGGAATCTTAGGTTCAGAAATAGGAGTACGTATAACATAATCTTGTAAATTCTGAACCTTCGTAGCAAGATTATTTAAACCTGCAGCCAAACTCTGAGGGTCCATCCTACACCGGAGAGATCAGAGCCATTCAAGGATTAGAAGGAGAGAAAGGCAAGGCTGTAAATAGAGCAGAAATACAACTGAGCCAACTAAGTAGCAAACATGTGAGAAAAAAAAAAAATCTACAGACTTCTTTTACTCTCCTTTCTTCTGCCAATTACTTTAACAGTGGCCGGTCATACTGTCATGATTCCCCAATGGCATGGGAACATCAGAAACACAAAATAACAGACTAGCCCTCGGGTGATGGAAACTCAAGCTGACCGTGACCTAAATCTACCACACAACTAACAGTAGCCAGGAAGCATTCCTACGGCTGCCTAGATGCCATGCGCCAGCCGGAGAACTAACTACGCCTGGAAGAGGAAGGAACAGACCTGGCTTACCTCTAGTGAAATTCCCCAAAGATGATAGTAGCTCCCACATATATTAACGGTGAGTTCAGAGGAAAAGACATACACAGTATGAAGGTAGATTTAGCAAAGCGAGGTCCACTTACTAGATAGAGGAAGGATACAAAAGAGGACTTCACGGTCAGCTGAAAAACCCTTTCAAAAACCCATCCTGAAATTACTTTAAGACTCCTGTGTCAACTCATGACACAGGAGTGGCAATTTCAGTCCACAAGAGCTTCCAGTAACAGGAAATGACAAACTGTAAACTGGACAAAAATACAAAACAAAAAGGACAAGAGTCCACTTAGCTGATCAGCAGACAGGTAGCAGGAACATGCAACTGAAAGACTCAGGTTACAATGATGACCGGCAAGGAAGTGACTGGAGAGCAAGGCTAAATAGGGAACTCCCAAAACTGATGGAAGCAGGTGAGCTGAGGCAGAAAAGAACACACAAGTCTCCAGTACCACCAGCCACCACTAGAGGAGCCCAAAAAGCGGATCACAACAGGGAATATTATTACCATAGGGGCTAATTAAGGGATATTACTGCAGTGTATTTATTTTATTTTGAGTATACTGTTTTAAATGGGGGTGGTCCTATTACTGTGCAGAGTGATACTATGTTGCCTTTTTTCTTCATGTGGTGTAATGTAGAAGTTGGGAAAAATTAAGTAATGTGTTCTGCAAGCGGAGCTCGAGATAACTTATTTCCTGCAGAGACTAGACCTGGCTGGAAGAAGTGATGGCGATCTGCGCTGGATGAAAGATGAAAAACAAAGATGAAGGACTTCATGTAGAGACGTCACTGGTGAGTCAGTAAGTTACCTATACACTGACACTATACACTGTATACTATATACAGAGGTCCTGTGTATAATGTCACCAGTGATCACTTTATTACCTATACATTATATACAGAGATCCTTTGTATAATGTCACCGGTGATCACTGTATTAGGCTACGTTCACATTTGCGGTGTGCGCCGCAGCGTCGTCGCCGCACCAAAACGCATGCGGCGTGCGGCCCTATCTTTAACATTGGAGCCGCATGGCGCCGCATGTACATGCGTTGTCATGCGTTTTGGTGCGTTGTACGCCGCATGCGGCGTTAGGGCGCACCTGTCAGGGCGCGGCAAACGCAACATGTTGCATTTTTTGGGCGGCGCAGACTTTGGGAAAAATGCATGCGTCGTGTTTGCGTCGTGTTTGCGTCGTCGATGCGCCTTTTTTTCCATTGACTTGCATTGACAACGCAGACGACGCAAGTACTTGCGTCGTGATGCGTTGTACGACGCATGCGTTTTTCTTTCAAAAATGCAAAACATTGTCTAGACTTTGTCTAGACACTTAAAAAAAGCACTATATATATAAAAAAAGGGGGGGGGGGTTTGCCATTGTCTTTCACAGAGCAGACAGAGCACACAGAGCAGACAGAGAGAGGAGCAACCTGCTTTCCAAACCTGTAAGTATATATTTCTCTTTGCATAATTTTTTTTCTGTGTTTTATTTCTTGTTTTTGATTTAATTTGTGCAATGTTTGCTCTGTGATATTGTACGGTTATGGCACTGTAGGTTGTTATTGAATAATAACAGTTTTTTTTAATGTGTTTATGATATATGCTGGCGTTTCTTGTGTGCGGCCTTGCTGGGTTTGGATTGGTTTTGGATTTATTTTTGGTTGTTCTTGTGTCATGCGGATGTTCAATGCCTTTTTTTTGCAAGATTTTTTATTGTAAAATTTGTGGTGCATGTCTTTTTCTGGCTTCTATTGTTGGGGTAACCGTATGGCGTTTTCTAGGCTCATGTCTTGCTGTGTTTTATTATGCTGTTGGCATTTTTTTTTCTTTCCTTGAGTGTCTTTTCTTGCTGGTGGGGGGGCTACATTTATGATGTTTCATTTGTATTGTATTGTTCCGTGCTGCTATATGCCATTATATGTTCAATTGGATTATGGTTACGTCGTTTTCTGTATGGCTTCCATATATATATCTCCTGTCTTGAATGTTTCCATAGCCAAGTGTGTAGTTAAATTTTTTTTTTTTTGGGTGGGGCCCTTTTTTAAAAATTTCTTGTGTTCTCTTTTCTATTTGACTATGGTTTTTCTTTTGGGTTGCTGTATTTTGAACAGCGGTTGTCCCGTAATGTTTATTGCTTATTATCTAGAATGGTATTTATCGCCTTTTTCAGATGTATTTCTGTGGTAGATGTCACCAGATGGTGTTGTTTTGGATCATGTCTTGTTGCTATTGTAAAGTATGGCGTGCAGTTTGTTATTTCATTGTGCCTTTTTATTTCCTCTTTATTTTTTAAGTTTTTATTTTTTTAAATTTGGACTTTTTTTTTTTTTTTTTGCTTAATTTTTTTTGGGTCTATTCTTGTATTGTTTCTTCTATTGCCTTCTCTTTCAATGTATGGCGTTGTGGTGTCGCTTTTTGAGTTTGCATTGTCCTATCAGTCAACAGTCAATTGTGGTTGTTTTAATGTTTTATTGTATGTGGCATTGTTAGCTTTGGATGTGATTTTTTGCTCATTTTTTCATTGCAGAGCAAACTTCCAAAAATGGCGAGTTCTTCTCCAGCATCTGGCTAATCGGCGAGGGGGAGTGCGGTGAGTAATTATGTCCAGTTGCTTACTATTCGCTGCCATTTGTAGCATTGACACTAATTTTTGTATACATTTTTTTACAGGCTTCTTCAAGTGAGGGGGAAGGCACACAGCGGGAGCAGGGAGATCGGTGCCAAGATGTGTCGTCAGGCCGGCAAGTGAGTATTTGGGTTTTTTTTAAATCTTTTTTTTGAGTAGCATCCTGCTGGGAGGAACATTAGGAGCATTCTGGTTTCACTAGGGATGTTTACTAAGCTTAATAACATTATAGCTTTTCAGGGCAGCAAGTATTTGGGGGAAGGTAACATATAGTTGAACTCCCTGCACAAAAACATTCAAAAATACAGGTGTAGAAACCATCAATATACATACATCAAATGGCAAAGGATAGGGCAAAGGTACATATCATGACAGGTGCTGGTGGTTGTTTATATTAGCATATTTGTAACCTTTTTGTTTTCTATTTTTTCTAGGTTTCACAACGGGACCAAGGAGACAGTGGCATAGATGTGGAGCTCCTGATCTCCAGCATCCAGGAGCGTGGCCCGTTGTGGGACAGCCGTGACCCCCGGCACATGGACCAGGTGGTGATCAGGCGTTTGTGGGCAGAGGTGGCAAAGTCGCTGTGGGATGGCTTTGACAGTGCCTCCGCCAAGGACAAAGGCAACTTTCGTGAGTATTGCTGATACGCTGCTATGACCCATCTTGCCAGGATAAACACAACCGTGTGTGATGCTATCAACGCCTAAACTTTGCATCACACACGGTTGTTTTATCCTTTTAAAATGCTACATATGTAACCTTTTTTTTTCTTTGCATTCACAGTGAAAAAGTTGAGGACCAGATGGCGATCCATGAAGGACCGTTTCAATAAGGGGCTGCGTGCTGAGGAGGAGCAATCGAGGAGTGGTGCTGCTGCGACCAAGTCGGTGCCCTACAAATATAACAGGGCACTACAGTTCCTAAGACCGGTCCTTGGCCGCCGACAGTAAGTATTTTGTCCACATACCATATTGCACATTGTACATTGCCCAGACACATAACATATTGCACAGCCACATAGTTCATTGCCCAGCCACATAGCATATTGCACAGCCACATAGTACATTGCCCAGCCACGTACATTGTGCATCCACACACATAGTATATTTGCAGGCCACTATATCGCAGCCACATAGTACACGTTCTAGCCACGTATCCACATAGTACATTTCCCAGGCACATAGTGTATTGGCCATCAATGTAGTCAGCGTAGCATATTGGCCATCCACGGTAATTTTTTTAGGTTAAGCGAGAGTCCTTGTAGTCCATGACAGGTTACGTTCTGAGTCAGTGTAGTTCTGATCGCAGGAATAATGATGACGTCTCGATCACATGATCCTAACGTCATGGACATTCCTGCGATCAGATCAGCAGCAAAGTCTGGTTTTTATTTTTTTTAAATTTTTTTATAGACCTTACATTTTATATTATTTTTGCGACATAGACGGCATCTTGAAATTATTTTTTCACACAAAAATTTTTTAAAAATATGACGGGTATGCATTGCCTTTGGCAGAAGGAATGTACAGTCATTTTCTGCCGTCGGTATGTCCATGATTGTTATCGTGAGCCCTAATGGTCAGCTGGCGATAACAATCAGCAATTTATTATAGGCCACACAGACTGAGAGACAGGGGATTGTAATGTTTTGATGTGTCATGTAATGTAAATTTTTTTACAGGAGTTGGCGTATGTGATAGTTTATTAATTGAAGACTAATTTTTTCCTTTTCTTTTCACAGGACACACAGCAGCACCCTCCAGCGAGCTCGCCCTTGTGAAGCGGAACTTCATGGATCGCCATCTGACCCGTCACAGCCCTCCCACAGCGACAGCAGGCTTGCACCACCATCATCTGGAGAACCGGCTGCCGGTACATCAGGTTTTCCCCTGCCCGAGGCCTCTGGCGCACCTTCATTCGGGAATTCCCGACAGCACCAGCGTGCCTCGGACAGGTCAGTCATGCCCGAATTTTTGCACTTGAGCACGGTGTTCCAGAACGGTTTCAAGGCGTTGAGAGATCAAATGTCCAGTATGGAACGGCGCCTTGAAAACCTGGAAGCCGAGCTCTCAAATCCGGCAAAGCATTTTTTAAGTACAATTGCTAAAGGCATGGTGGAAAACCTTACGCCGGAACTCCAGATTTCGGTGATGCAGGACTGCAACAATTCTTACGTGAGGGCTCTGCAGCAGGCTCGGGTCATGCAGTCAGCGACACTGCCCGTAGTGCCGTCGCTGGCTAGCATGACTCCGACTCCTGCTGCAGAGTCACTCCAGCCACCCCACCCTGGTCCAAGTGCCGGGCGACGCCACCACAGGCACCATACTAGTGTGCGGCCCACTCCTGCTCCTGCCAGGCCCTCATCCTCCCGTAGGAGTGCTTCTGGGGGAGATGCCGCAGAAGGCAGGAAAAAAAAAAAACCACATAAGAGGAGGCACACAGAGAGACACAAAGAGGCACAGGTTCTGGCTGCTCCAGTACAGACACCATCTCATCGTGGCTCTAGCCACAGCAGGAGCAGCCAGGGCCAACCAAGACAGAAATACAGTCGCCTTGTGTTGCCTCCTCCCTCCCATAGTGATGATGCGGTCTCCCCAGTGTACCCTGCGGGGGGTTTGGACCTGCCGTCAAGCCTCCTCGACTATGGCTCCTCCTCCTCCTATTCCACTCCCCGTCCACGTTCAAAAACTGGAAGCTACCGGTCACCGCTGGTAGCGGAAGTTGATCCCCCCTCGGCTGTTGATGATACCCCCTAATTTTCTTTTCCCTTTTTTTTCTGTTTCCCCCAAATAAAAAGTTATGTTATTGAAAAAAATATTTGGTCTTCTTTTAACGTATACTTCTCGGCAATTCACTCCGTGCGCCGTTTATTTGTGCTTCAAACACCTCATATATGCAATGTCAGACAGTATTTTTGGATTTTTTAATTTTAACGTTTCTTTGGGTGTCTCTCATTGCTGTATGAGGTGTTTACAAACACTAAAGTGTATGAGGTGTTTTCAAACACTAAGGGTATGTGTCCACGCTCAGGATTGCATCCGGATTTGGTCAGGATTTTAATTCAATATTTGTAGCTAAAACCAGGCGTGGGTGATAAATACAGAAGTGGAGCATATGTTTCTATTCTACTTTTCCTCTAATTGTTCCACTCCTGGTTTTGGCTTACAAATACTGATGAAAAAACCTGAGCAAATCCGGATGCAATCCTGAACGTGGACACATACCGTAAAGTTACCTTCACACAAAAGGCCCCGTGTCACACAGCGACGCTGCAGCGATACAGACAACGATGCTGATCGCTGCAGCGTCGCTGTGTGGTCGCTGGGGAGCTGTCACACAGACCGCTCTCTCCAGCGACCAACGATCAGGGGAACGACTTCGGCATCGTTGAAACTGTCTTCAACGATGCCGAAGTCCCCCTGCAGCACCCGGGTAACCAGGGTAAACATCGGGTTACTAAGCGCAGGGCCGCGCTTAGTAACCCGATGTTTACCCTGGTTACCAGCGTAAATGTAAAAAAAACCAAACAGTACATACTCACCATCTGTTGCCCGTCAGGTCCCTTGGCGTCTGCTTCCTGCTCTGACTGAGCCGCCGTACAGTGAGAGCAGAGCGCAGCGGTGACGTCACTGCTGTGCTCTCACTTTACGGCGGCAGTCAGAGCAGGAAGCAGACGCCAAGGGACCTGACGGGCAACAGATGGTGAGTATGTACTGTTTGTTTTTTTTTACATTTACGCTGGTAACCAGGGTAAACATCGGGTTACTAAGCGCGGCCCTGCCCTTAGTAACCCGATGTTTACCCTGGTTACCAGTGAAGACATCGCTGGATCGGTGTCACACACACCGATTCAGCGATGTCAGCGGGACCTCAACGACCAAAAAAAGGTCCAGGCCATTCTGACACGACCAGCGATCTCGCAGCAGGGGCCTGATCGCTGGTACGTGTCACACATAGCGAGATCGCTACTGAGGTCGCTGTTGCGTCACAAAACTTGTGACTCAGCAGCGATCTCGCTATGTGAGACGGGGCCTTTAACAATGCTGCAGCAACACAGACAATGATGCAATTCACTGCAGCATCGGTATTTGGTCGCTGGAGTGCTGTCTGTGTGACAGCTCTCCAGCGACCAACGATGCCGAGGTCCCCGGGTAACCATGGTAAACATCGGGTTGAAGTGCAGGGCGCACTTCTGATGTTTACCATGGTTACCAGTGTAAAATGAAAAAAAAAAAACATTCACAATCGCATCGCCCGGCGTCAGCTTCCCTGCACTGACTGAGTGACGTCCCTCACAGCAAAGCGGTAAAATCAACGCTGTGCTGTGAATTTACTTTACGGCCGGCGCTCAGTCAGTGAAGGAAGCGGACGCCAGGGGACGCGAAGATGAGTATATTTATTTTTATTTTTTAGTTTACATTTAACACTGGTAACCATGGTAAACATCGGGTTAAGCGCGACCATGCGCTTGGTAACCCGTTGTTTACCCTGGTTAACAGTAAACATCGCTGGTATCGTTGTTGTTGCTGTCAAACACAACGATACACTGCGATCTTAAACAAATATGTTATATGCTATGGCATAATAATTTGCTCTTTGAAAAAGGGTAGAAAACTTAGAAAATTTTTTTATTAAACAACATTTTCAATAGAAAGGTTTACAAATTTTTAGAAAGGCACATTACATTAGTGAACTATAGGTAGATGCCTAATTTGACATAACCAAACCAACCAAAAAGGATTTATTGCACATCATGTAGAATTAGTTTATTACCACAATCACAATACAGGGATTTATTGGTGTAGTTAAATGCAGAATGAAGTCCAACAGTAAAACAAACACTACACCATTGTATCTTGCCATGACACACGGCCAACATCTGACACAAAATAGGCCGCAAAACGATCCCTCATCTGTGCAATTTCCACACTTGACCTCAGAGGATGATCCTGGTAATCGGGCAATGGGTTGGCTATGGGTTCATCCAGTTCAATGTTCAGTCTCTCTTTGGTCAGAATATAATTGTGGAGAACCACACACGCCTTCACCACCTCATCCACTGTCTCAGTTTTCAGATTAATGGCGGATCCTAATATCCGCCATTTGGAGACAAGGATGCCAAAGGCGCACTCCACAGTCCTTCTGGCCCTGGACAGCCTGTAATTGAAGACCCTTTTTGTATGGTCCAGGCCCCGACTGGAGTAGGGTTTCAATAGGTTGGCAGACATTTGGAATGCTTCATCCCCAACCACAACAAATGGCATCGCAGGGCCTTCGGTGTGGGGAAGAGGTCGTGGCTGGGGGAAATTAAAATTGTTGGTATATAATTTTTGGCCCATATCCGAGTCTTTAAATGTGCGAGAGTCATTTGCACGGCCAAATGCACCAATATCCACTGCGAGAAAACGGCAGTCCGCACCGGCAATTGCCATTAGCACAGTAGAAAAGTATTTTTTGTAGTTGAAGAACATGGATCCACTTTTCCCTGGCTTGGTAATCCGAATATGCTTTCCATCCACCGCGCCAATACAGTTTGGGAAAGAACACAGTTGGTCAAATTTCTGGGCGTTGTACTCCCAGATTTCTCTTGTAGGGACGGGTAAAAATTCCTCCCGGAGATTATCCCACAAAGCGCGGCAGGTCTCAGCAATAATCCCGGAGAGAGTGGAGACTCCAATCCGGAATTGAAACTGAAGGGATCTCAAGGTCTCTCCAGTAGCCAGGAAACTGCCAAGAAGAGAAAAAAATTACATTAAAGTACACATTAAAGTACATTGCAATTTATAAAAGTACATTGACCATACCACCCCCAAAAAAAATTAAGAAAAAATAAAAAAAAAAGGAAAGAACATATCTCAGTCATTCAAACAGCTACGTACCGTAGAGTCACCAGAAGCCGCTCCTCTGCGGATATAGCTCTCCGGAGCTGAGTATCCTGCCTGCTAATGGCTCCTTCCACCCGACGCAGAAGATACCGGAAGCTCTCCTGAGACATCCTGGTGTACTCGAAATATTTCTCCAGGTTCTCATTCAGTTCGCCAAACAAGCTATGGTATGCTCCACGGCTCTCCCGGACTTCCAAGATAGGGTGTATCCAAAATCGGCGATGAATCCATCTCCGTTTTTCTCTTTCTCTTTGATGAGCACAGGCGACAGCATAGGCATGAGCCAAGGCTAATTCCATCTCCATATCCATGACGATACTGTCCATGGGACGCTCCATCATGAATACCAGCAAAATGGGAGGAATTCATGTCTGCCATGGTATATATACACAATTACATAAACACCAACCCTCTTCTAGCCATTGGTGGTCCTTATCTTTTGTGTAGACACTTTTTTTTGTGGGTGGGATGAAGAATGACTCACTGCACAAAAAACGCATGCGGCGCAAAACGCTGCGTTTTTTGTTGAAAACGCAACTGCGTTTGAAAAAAACGCTGCGTTTTGCGCCGCATGCGTTGAAAGCATGCGGTGCAAAACGCAGCGTTGTGCATGCGTTTTGCTGCGTTTTTGTTTGCGTTGTGCGCTGCGGCGCCGACGCTGCGGCGCACAACGCAAATGTGAACGTAGCCTTACCTGTACAGAGACACTGCATATTAAGTACAGATCTCCTGTGAATGCTGGCACTTATGGTGATATTACTATTGTGTTTTTTTTTAATTACTTATCAGCATTGTAGTATTCAGTCTCTATGAGGTGGTAAAATGTGGTCTGGACATGGTGTTGCGGTATTTGGCTGGTTTCACACTTGCATTTTGATCTGCAGCGTTTTAAAAAAAAACGCATGTGGTGAAAAAACGCATGAAAACGGTGCGTTTTTTAGACGCATGCGTTTTTGCGGCAAAAAAAATGCGGCAAAACGCGGCGTTTTCCCGCGTTTACATGCGTTTTTTCCCGCGTTTGCGTTTTTGAAACGCATGCTGAGAAGTGTGTGACAGCTGCCAATCATCAAAATCAACTAGAAAACACACTATTAATAGAATTAGCTAGGGTTAGGGTTAGGATCCCTAGGGTTAGGGTTATGGGTAGCTTTTTATTAGAATGTCCTGGTCACCAGGTCACTGATAAGCCACTCCCCACCATCAAGGTGATAAAGGGATCCAAACCCTAACCCTAGGGATCCAAACCCTAACCCTAACCCTTGGGATCCTAACCCTAACCCTACCCCTAACCATAACCCTTGGAATCCTAACCCTAACCCTTAGGATCCTAACCATAACCCTTGGAATCCTAACCCTAACCCTACCCCTAACCATAACCCTTGGGATCCTAACCCTTGTAATCCTAACCCTACCCCTAAGGGTTAGGATACTAACCCTATAGGTTAGGATCCCTAGGGTTAGGATCCCTAGAGTTACTAGGGATCCTAACCTCAGGGTTAGGGTTAGGGTTTGGATCCCCATGGTTAGGGTTTTCTTGTTTTTTTTTGTGTTTTCTTGTTTTTCTATAAAAACGCATGCGTTTTTAACGCAAACAAACGCATTTGCATAAGAACGCATGCGTTTACATAGACAGCAATGCATTTTTTTGCTGCGAAAAAACGCATGCTTTTTTGCAGCAAAAAAACGCCGCTAGAAATTACTACAGGTTGCATTTCTGCAAATGAACGCATGCGTCAAAAAACGCATGCGTTGCCGAAAACGCGTCAAAAAACGCATGCGTTGCCGAAAACGCGTCAAAACGCATGCGAAAAAAAGCATGCGTTTTTAATGTTAAGTATAGGGAAAAAAAATGCATGTGTTTTTTTGCGCTAAAACGCAGCTTCCAAAAACACAAGTGTGAAACCGGCCTTAGTCCCTTGAATTGTTATTTGGTCACTTTGTGGTGGCAATATGTGGTCTGATCATGGTGCGGTGGTATTTGTTCCTTGTATGTGATATTATTCGGTCACTGGTGGTAATATGTGATCTGGTCATGGTGTTGTGGTATTTGTTCCTTGTATGTGATATTATTCGACCACTGTGGTCGTAATATGTGGTCTGGTCATGGTGTTGTATTTGTTCCTTGTATGTGATATTATTGGTCATTTTAAAAATTGAAAGAAAACTAAATAAAAATATACCTAAATTGTATTGCATATTTTAACAAATATTCAATAGGTTACAGTGGAGTAGGGCCCGGCCAAAAGTGTCTATCGTGTTATGGTGGCGGCCTAAAAAATCTTTTGGCCAAAACAAAAGCTTCCGGCTATATGTGTGATCTGGTGATGGGAACTGTTAATGTGTGATAGGTGAGAAGTGGAGTTTTTCCAAGAGAGAGCGGTGGGCTTGTGAACAGTTTGAGGGGTGGAGCCTGGGTGAAGTCTCAAGGGGCCCCTGAACAATTTTGCCAGTACGGGGCCCCAAAATTTCTAGTGGCGGCCCCAAAATTTCTAGCGGCAGCCCTGGCTTACCAGCCCAGGGTAAATTGCCCCATTGTAAAGTGTTACAGACAGACAGACTAATCAGGCCAAAGCTGCTGCACTCAAAGCGGCGCTACCGCCCCCTCTTCCTCCCGCATGTCATGACATAGATGTGCGGGAGGACGTTACAACATATCGTGGGTCGTGGGTGCGGGAGGACGTTACAACATATCGTGGGTCGTGGGTGCGGGAGGACGTTACAACATATCGTGGGTGTGCGGCCCGCCTACTCACACTGCCAAAGAGGAGCGCAGTCCGAGCAGAGCGGATCATTCTGCAGAGCGGCTCATTCTGCTGCCCGCGGCCTGCTTACTCCTTGGCAGCTGCACCTTCCAGACTCCAGTCCTCCTCCTCCTTACTGAGTCTGCACCGACTCAACGGCCGCCGGAGCCATCTACCACCTCCAGGCAGCAGCTGCTTAAAGAGAGATGTGAAATGCGTCTACATGCTGTGCGTGTCCTGCCCCTATATGTGGATATTTTCCTTGGATCATGTTATGTATGCATGGAGTCCATACGTAATTCAAGCAAAATATCCAAATTGAGGGGCACACACAGCATGTAGACATTTCACATGTGTCTATCCAAGGTGGAGGGGCAGTGGTGCACACGCTGAGTATTGGTGAGGTGCCCAATACGCATGCGTTAATAAAAGTCCCTTTCAATTATCTCGTGCTTTTTGGGGTGCATTTTTCAGTTGCCGCCAATCTAATCAGCTGAAAAATGCAGCTCTTACAAAAAAGCACCAGAAAAGCATATATACTTTTTTATACAGCTGCGTTTTTGAGCCAGGAAAAAAGCAGCAGATACAAATATGCAGAGTGGGCACATAGCCTACCTTTTTGGCTCCTTGTTTCTGCTTCTGTCTCACTCTTGTTTTGTGATGTGTCTTTTTTTCACTCTCTTGTTCTCACTCTTTTTTGTGATGTGTTTTTTTTTTTTCAGTCTCTTGTTCTCCCACTGTTATCTTTTTTGGGGGGTTTATCTACAGGAACTTCTCTCGTGACTTGAATAATCAATGGAAAAGGGATCAGGAAGCAAGACAAAGAAGCTGCTGGAGAAAGACAAAGCTAAAGAGGAACAGAGACCCAGCAACTTTCTAGTAAGTTGTATGTCTCATGCCATGTACACACACCAAATACATTAGGTGTACACAGATGTTAGAAACTTATAGTCATTCCTTTATTTTTTTTTGGTATTCAAAACTCAAGTACAACCCATTGTGCGCTTCCTCTTGAAAGTACCAGCCAAATTGTAACTTCTTCACAAAACACACACACAGGCTGACACAGCAACCATTTTTAGTTTACTAAATTATTATTTCTCTTATGCTGTATCATCCTATGCCCCTAGATGCATTCTTTACAAAAATTGGGTGCTCAGAAAAGAAAAGAGCAGCGACAGAAAACTCAACAAATACATGAAGAGGTTTTCTAAAATTCCAAAGTTACAGAGTTTCTTTAAAAGAAAATCTACAGAATCAGACGGCCAAGTCAAAGTGATGAAAATAACAACAGCTGTGATAAATATACATCTCCATGTCACTCATTTGATGACAAAAATTCTTTAATTATATTGCCCCCAAAACCTGATGCAGAGCCAGAAATGGTGAAATTGATGAAATGGAGCATGCTCAGGAAGTGGTGGAAGCTGTTTCAGAGTGTTCATCAGATATTGGGCTGTGGGGTGAACAAATTTCAAAAGAAATACAAGAATATTGTATTGCTAAAGGAGCTACTTTACCACTGCCAACTATCATAGGTACTGTAATAAAAATACTTCACACATGTAAACCCCAAAACTAATGAAATTTCATCACGAAATTGGCTATGCTATTTACCATCTCAAGGCAAATTGTTCTGTTTTCCATGTAAACTGTTTTCTAGCAGGCGTTGTGCATTTACATATGGTTTTAATGACTGGAAACATGGTGAGAACAGGCCAGTTACGCATTAATGTAGTGAGAACAACAAGCAAGCTGTCCTGTCAGTAGTGAGTAGACAACAAACATGTCGGTTAGACAGCCGGATGCTTTTGCAAATGGAAAGCGAGAAACTATACTGGGGTAAAGTGTTAAAGAGATCCCTTTCAGTTATAAGCTTCCTTTTTGGGGGAAAAATTAAACAATTGGTTCTTCTCACAATGGGAATTAGCTTGGGTTCATGGAAGTAATGACAAATGTGGATGAATTCCTACAGGAACATATAAAACTACATGAAAATAAAGGTAGGGAACACACATCTTACTTGTATTCTACTGTGTGTGAGGAACTGATACAGATTTTAGGAACCAATATCCTGTCACATTGCGCAGGAATTGAAGAAAGCTAAATTTTACTCACTCTCTGTGGATTCTATACCTGATTTTTCAAACTGACCAACTAACATTTATACTCCGTTATATTTTGCCTTCTGGACATGTTGAATGATTTTTACAATTCATTCCTGTTATTGGTCACACTGGCAAACAAATAGCTGAGTTGATTGTTGCTATTCTTTCTAAAAAACAATATCGATATTATAGATTGCCGTGGCCAGTCTTATAATGCCGCCAATATGAGTGGAAAATACAATGGGGTCCAAACACATGTCAGGAATGTATGTCCTTATGCCACATTCATTCCCTGTGCGGCCCATTCCCTTAACCTAGTAGGCGAAAATTGTGCTGAAAGTATTCCAGAAATTTTCCGATTTTTCAATGTTTTGGAACAACTTTATGTCTTTTTTTAATCATTTACTGGTAGATGGAGAGTACTGGTGAACAAACTAAAACCCCTTGGGCTACCAGTTGTGAAACAGCTTTCTAACACAAGGTGGTCAGCAAGATATGAGGCAGTTTTAGCTTTGTACAAAGGTTACCAGCCAATATGTGATATCTTACACAGCATGACTACGGATGTGTGCACACGATGCGGAATTAGTGCGGATCCGCAGATGTTTCCTCTCAGAAATGCTGCAGTTCCGCAATGTGATTTACAGCACAATGTAAATCAACAGGAAAAAAAAAATGCTGTGCTAATGGTACGGAAAAATCCGCATGAAAACAGCTGCGGATCAAAAGAAGCAGCATGCTACTTCTTTTGTGTGGAACTGCAGCATTTCTGACCCCTTCCATTATAAAAATCCGCAAGGGTAAAAAACGCAGAAAATCCACACAAAATCCAAATAAATACCGCAACAATAAACGCACAAAATCCGCGGCAAATCTGCAACTGCATTTTCTGCCAGGAGATGCAGATTTTGTGCGGAAAATTCTGCACCCCAATCCGCAAAATGTGCACATAGCCTATAGATCCAGACTTCAGTTCATGTAAAAATGAGGCGGAGGCTTTGGGTGAGAAGTTAAGTGAACTTGATTCTACTTTTATTCTCGTGGTGTGGCATGTAATTTTGGATTGGTTTAATAAAACCAATTTGTACCTAAAAGAGGCAGGTTTAAATTTAAATACTGTTGTGGCGTTTTGATAGACTTTGTCAAAAGTCTGAGAGAAGAATTTGATAAATATGAAAATGAGGCTGTCAAGATTTGTGGCCATAATATGTATAATTCTTCTGTACATCGATTTCGGCAGAGAAATTGGCGCTATGATGATGGTAACTCTGAAGCAATTGTCTTAACCCCAAGGGATAAATTCAAAATTGAAGTTTTTATAGGTCTCATAGACAACCTAATGAGTGGCCTGAGTCAACGGCTTGGAGCATATTCAGATGTTTGCTCCAAATTTGGCTTTTTGTCAAAACTTTCTCCATTGGAGATTAAAGAAGCTAAAAGCAATCTTGTTCGTTCATATCCAGAAGACCTAATGCCAGGTGTAACTGAAACAGAGTTAGTTCAGTTTTCAAAATTTTTATCCACCTCCTTTATAAGAGAGAAGACAGGAAAAAACAAATTGTCTGAACTAAATTTGTTTCTACTTCTACACAAACATAATTTAACTCAGACATTTTGAGTATGATGGTGTCAAACTGTACTAGCAAAAGGTATTTTTCAAAACTCAAAAGAATAAAAAATGAGCTTAGGAGCCAAACGGGCCAAGAGCTTTCTCTTTTAAGCATTGAACGCAAACTTTTGAAAACCCTTGACGAATCCCAATTAATTGATGAATACAGTGTTAAGACTGGCAGAACGCACCAAATAATAATTAGAGGCGATATAAGATGTGTTCGCAGTCCGGGGTCCACTATGCAGAAAAGACATAATGACATACTATAAGGCGGTATTAAGAGAAGACACCCACGGGTTAGCTTCACCAGGTATGAAGGAAGCGAACCCTGTTACGTCACAAGGCCGTGATACCGAACAAAGAGTGCAAGCAAGGAGTCACAGAACTCTGCCCAAAGACTCAGGGTAAGAGTCCCTCTAGACCTCTTGCGAAATAAACTAAACTAAAAATTTACCGCACAAGAGTGCGTGCAGTGCTGCTCTGGCAGATGCCACCAACCACCCCAACTTGGGCCAGGAAAGCGCACTATTTGCGCAGGGCGCCGCACTAGCGGTCGCTGCTAATAGACGCTGTCTCTTGTGTTAATTGTGCAGGATCACACTGTCAGGAGCTAGGTAGCTCCACCATTCATGACCAGTCAACAACTCTAGGAAGGGGAATGATTCGGAGCTATCATTCATTGACAGGCATACATCCACACACACGTTAACAGGTTTACACTAGTGTATGGCCGAGAAGCCATGCAAACCTTTTATAGTAGTAGCACTCCGGGACCTTCCTGATGGTCCAATAAGAGTCACAACAGAACCTGAGCATGTGACCCAATGGGAGGTCGTCACGTGGGCATGCTCAGTATGGGAAAAGCAGGACTTAGTCCCTGGAACGCCTGCTCGCTGCTTATCAGTGCTGGCTACAAAGGCAGTACTAACCAAACGCACAGTATCAGCTTGAGCCAGATGCTGGGATCGACGTATCCGCTGAGCAGGCTCTACTGCAGCTGGAAAATGGGAGAGCGCAGAAGACATGGTTCGAGATTCCCCTTGTGCAGCGGCGGGAGCTTGACCACCAAACATACAGCACAAAGAAATGCAGGAAAAAAATGTGTTCATTTAGGCTTAAAAAAAAAAGTCTAATTGAGGGTTTTAAATTCCGATGAGACATGAATTCAAAGCGTAAAATTACCCAATACAGGAAGTTCAGGGACATGATTATAATGCATAGAAATAACAAACATGGAGGGGGATGTTTACTTTTGGAAAAACATCCTGATAATATATTTGAATACTGTCTTTCATCAGACTTTTAGTCAATTACTTTCAATAGTGTTTGGTACATTTTATGTATGGGTAGGGACTTCATGAGTAATGTAACAGGAAGAACCTTCCGCATCAATCACTTTATAAACTGCAAAACGAGGGGGGTTATATACAAGATGACGTGTGAATGCGGGGTGGAATATGTAGGCAAGACAATGAGAGAATTCCGAAGAAGAGTCGGGGAACACCATAGGGATACTATCAATAAAAGAGACACCCCGGTCGCAAACCACATTAACAGAGTACATCAGGGTAATCTAAAGATGGTCAATTTTATGGGGATTGATAGAGTGTACCAGTCCCAGAGAGGAGGTGATTGGGATAAAAGTATTCTACAGAGAGAGAGCAAATGGATATTTCGCCTCCAAACAACAACACGCGGTCTGAATGACCAACTAAGCTTCTCTTCCTTCCTGTAGAGATAGGGATTAACAGGATGCATTGAGAATAGGGACAGCCGCCGTTGAATGGGGGCGCCACGGCGTAGGAAAAGGGTGCCAACCTCCGCGACAGGTAGGAGTAAGTCTAGATAGGGTTTTGTAGGGGACTTGGTAGTTGCACCCTATCCTATCTTTCTTCCTAGAGAAGGTCCGCTGTATCATTTACTTTTTTCTTTACTACTTTTTACTCAATTCTTTACTATATGTTGAAATTGAATCTCTAAAAGTGTGTACATAATCTTCCGAGTGAGCTATGACACCCACTTCTGTAGCTCTAATCCTCGATACATGGGGTATTATTTATTTGTTATTTAAGTGGCCATTTTATCTGCACATGCCCTTCATACGGCTCGGGAGGCAAATTTCTCCTCCCCTTTATCATTTGAATCAAAGACAGGAGGCTGAAGAGTGACGTGCCTCCGTGTGCTTTGTTTTGTAGGATGCGGTGTGGTTGTTACACACTGCATACAGGGGGGGCGGCACAAAAGGTGGAAGTGTCCGCCCACCAGATTGGACGGCCACGGCATGTGTTATTTATGTCCGTTAGCCGCCCGCTTATACTAATGGAGCAAAGTGCCCTCGATGCATATCACTATAGAAGGGGCGTGACAAAGGCCAATGTGGCCGCCCACTGGACATGACGTTACGGCACGTGTGCCGACGTGTGGATACCCAGAAGGGATCCAGGAGCCGTATTCTATGGTGCACACACAGACCGGAAATGGATTCCCGGTGTCCGGAAGTAGGATTTTGAAAACGCCGGTGAGCAGTATGCATAAATTGGGCAGAATGATTGCCGCAGTAGCGATATGCTCAGTCGATATATGAAGGTGACATAATCCCCTGATGATTCCAAGCGATGAAACGCGTTGGGAGGCACTATTCATTTAGGTGGACATAGAAGGAGGAATGCGGACGCAAAAGCCGCCGAGAAAGTCCACATGAATACTCGAACTGCATGATTATGAGAAGGCAGATGAGTATAAAAGCTGCTTGACTATATGAGATATTGCACGTGAAAGGTTGTACGCCATGATATTGGGTACTGACTGATGCAAGTTCTGCATGGTGGTTTTTTTCTTTATGAGCAAGCTGCAGCTGTTTTGCCACCGCCGATAGGGGTGATATAGGGAATATGACCGTAACTAAATAAAAAAGAGGTCATTTTCTCATCCCTTTTGTAATCGTGCAAATACTTAAGAGCCGGTACCGCTGATTAAGGATATATGAGGTTTAGTAAAGTATTGTGCGAACGGAGTATTGAGACTGGATCTCTGATTTAGCGATTTATCCAAAGGTGTCGTGTGTGATACTTTGGGCACTATAAGGCAATTGGATTTAAATCCTCTGGCGGTGACATTTTTAATGAGTCGTTTGTGTTTTTTGTTTGCACCTAGCACTTTGTTAGCACTTTATGTCTGCACCTTTTTAGGTTTTAAAACTAATAAAGGTTACATTTTAATTATATTTGGGAACCTGCTGATTAACTCAACTATTATAGATTGTCTCGTAAATAACTTGATATAGACAGAGAGCTTATTCTTATCAAAAATAACAGCTTGTCATTACATATAAATCATTCAGGGTGATATATTTATAAGGAGGGGTTTAGAAGAGGATCAGGATAGAAGTCTATCCAGCAGGCCCAAATATTATAGGCTGATTCCAGAATGTAATTTTCTTTTGACTGGAGATAATAAAAAAAAACGAGTTTTACATTGTGCAGCAACATGGATTTTATTACATAGAAATGGCGAGTTTTGCCTAATCTGGAGGTGTTTTCTATTTCTCTTGCATGTTGGCTCCAGGTTAGGATTGGTGTCTTGGATTGTTACCTTTTCCCCGTGTTTGATGTTAACCAGTCTCTATTAACACCCCATGGTTGAAGGTTAAATTAACATAAAGCATTTAGTACTGTTATACTTGAAACTATTGGTGCTGTGCTCGAGTAGATTTTTTGAGAAGATACTTTGATCTATAGTTTCTGGTTCTGGCAGCTTTTGAAATGTGTGTGTATAAGTAATATTTAATATTTATATAAGTTATGCATTTGACACTTTTGTCATTGATTTGACTGCACTGTAATGGAAATGTGATACTTTAAATGTTTTTTCAACTGTTTTGCTCTGAACTTTTGATGAGAAAGTTGCGAAAATTGGCAACAGTCTTGTTTACAGATTAAAATTGGACTGTTCAATACTATGGCTTAAAGTGTTTTTTCTTTTTCTTCCTAATTGAAGGGTAAATTGACTAGATCAATGGATGTTTGACAGGTTACAGTTTCACTCAGCAACTAGTTTTCTGGAATAATCTGGTCCAGGTATATGATGACCCCATCGCATGGCCCCGTCACATGACCGGAGGGCCCACAGAGTCTGAACAGCCTGGGGCCCTGGCTACCCTTAATCCACCAGTTAGTCACAGAGGAAAGGTTTTTTTAGAGTGGATGAGGCATGTATAACATAGACTATATGTTACAAAGAATTTCAAACTGAGATCTCCTCTACTGTATTCAGTTAGTAACAGAAAAAAAGAATTGTTTGAGTGTGGATGAGGCCTGTATGACCAAGAAGATATGCTTCAAGCAATTATAAAATTCAGATCTCCCCTACTGTATGACGTTAGTCATAGAAGAAAGAATTGTTTCAGTGAGGATGAGGCCTGTAAAACAAAGAATATATGCTCCAAACAATTATAAAAATCAGATATCCCCTACTGTATGACGTTAGTCAAAGAATTGTTTCAGTTGTGGATGTGGCTTGTATAACAAAGAAGATACGCTTGAAACAGTTATAAAAATCAGATCCAATCTACTGTATGACGTTAGTAACAGACAATTGTTTCAGTGTAGATGAGGCCTGTATAACAAAGAAGATATGCACCAAACTATTTCAAACTGAGATCTTCCCTACTGTATCATGTTAATAACAGAAGAATTTTATTTTTGTGCGGATGAGGCCTGTATAACATAGACTATATGCTCCAATTTCAAACAGATCTCACCTACTGTATGATGTTAGTAACAAAAGAATTGTTTGTGTGGATAAGGCCTGTATGACAAAGAAGTTCCAAACAATTTCAAACTGAGATCTCTCCTACTTTATCACAAGTAACAGAATAAAATATTTTTTTTTGTGTGGATAAGGTCTGTATAACATAGAAGATATGCTCCAAACTATTTCAAACTGAGATCTCCACTAGTGTTCCACATTAGAAACAGAAAACAGAATTGTTTGAGTGTGGATGAGGCCTGTATGACAAAGAAGATATTCTTCAAACTGAGATCTTCCCTACTATATCATTTTTGTGTAGATGAGGCCTGTATAACAGTTTAGATGCTCCAAACATTTTCAAACTGAGATCTCCCCTACAGTATGACGTAACAGAAGAATTGTTTGAGTGTGGATGAGGCCTATATGACAATAAAGATCTGCTCTAAACTATTTCAAACTGAGATCTCCCCTACTGTATCACATTAGTAACATTTGTGTGGATGAGGCCTGTGTAACATAGACTAGATGCGTCTATTTCAAACTCTGATCTAGCCTGCTGTATCACATTTGTTTGTCGCCACTGAATGACAAGGTGGGATATGGAGAACTGTATCATGATTGTAACCGCAATATTTTTTTACTCTGCATAAGCTATGCAGAAAGCTGAATTTCACCGCCACTAAATGACAAGGTGAGATATGGCGTGCTGAATCATGTTAGCCACTTCCAAAAATACAAAGAAATGGCTTGCTGAATCACGCTTTAAACTGTCAAAAAATTTTTTTTAACTGTGCAACAGCACTGCGCACAGAACAATTTAATTGCTGCCAAATTACAAAGATGGATATGGCGGGCTGTATCACATTTAGCAACATATTTTTTTTTTTTACTGTGCAACAGCTGCGAAGAAACATGAATTTCACTGCCGCTAAATTACAAGGTGGTATATGGCGGGCTGTAACACAGCTGTACAGAAAGATGGATTTCATCGCCATTAAATCACAGGGTGAGATATGGCAGAGTGTATCACATTAGCAACTGCAAAAAATTATTTTTATACTGTGCAACAGCTTTGAACACAGAACAATTTCACAGCCACTAAATGACACAGTAAGATATGTCGGGCTGTATCACGTTAGAAACTGCAAAGAATATTTTTTACTGTGCTACAGCTCTGAACACAGAACAATTTCACATCGCGACCTGCCCGCGCCTATTACCTAGTTAAATGCCGCTGTCAAACGCAGACAGCGGCATTTAACTACCGGGCGGCCGGAAATAAGCGCATCGCCGACCCCGTCACATGGTCGGAGGTTGGCGATGCTTCTCCATTGTAACCATCGAGGTCCTTGAGACCTCTATGGTTACTGATGCACGGTAGCTGTGAGCGCTCACAGCACACCTGATTTTCTGCTACATAGCAGCGAACATAAGATCGCTGCTATGTATCAGAGGCGATCGTGCTGTGCCTGCTTCTTTTGAAGCATGTCAAAAGTTAAAAAAAGTTGAAAAAAATGTGAAAAAAATAAAAAAAATTAAGTTTAAATCACCCCCCTTTCTCCCCATTCAAAATAAATCAATAAAAAAAATAAAATCTACACATATTTGGTATTGCCGCGTTCAGAATCGCCCGATCAATAAAAAAAAGCATTAGCCTGATTGCTAAACAGCATAGCGAAAAAAAAATGGAAATGCCAGAATTACGTTTTTTTGGTCGCCGCGACATTGCATTAAAATGCAATAACGGGCGATCGAAAGAATGTATCTGCACCAAAATTGTATAATTAAAAACGCCAGCTCGGCACGCAAAAAAATAAGCCCTTAACCGACCCCAGATCATGAAAAGTGGAGGTGCTACGGGTATCGGAAAATGGCACATTTTTTTTTTTTTTAGCAAAGTTTGGAATTTTTTTTCACCACTTAGATAAAAAAGAACCTAGTCATATTAGGTGTCTATGAACTCGTAATGACCTGGAGAATCATAATGGCAGCTCGGTTTTAGCATTTAGTGAACCTAGCAAAAAGCCAAACAAAAAACAAGTGTGGGATTGCACTTTTTTTGCAATTTCACCGCACTTGGAATTTTTTTCCCTTTTCTAGTACACGACATGCTAAAAACAATGATGTTGTTCAAAAGTACAACTCGTCCCTCAAAAAATAAGCCCTCACATGGCCACATTGACGGAAAAATAAAAAAGCTATGGCTCTGGGAAGGAGGGGAGCAAAAAACGAACACGGAAAAACAGAAAATCCCAAGGTCATGAAGGGGTTAAATGACATAATTAATTATGAAAGTAGAGGGGCCAATCCAGAATAACTTGTACAGTATGTATGGGGTTACACACCGACAAGTTCCTATTAGAGATTTTTTTATTAGGCAGTTCTTTCCTGTTTAATACATGTTATAATACATGTTATAAAAGCCTGAGAACTAATTGTCAGAGGAGTTGATAATATCTTCACATTGATTCTGGAGGACATGTCTCTCTTCAGCCATGGGTGCATGAGGAGAATCCTGATTTAAAATCGTTATTTCATCCTTATGTTCTCCTGTAACACTGAACATTGAAATCAGCATTTCAAAAAAATATTATGTTTCTTCTAGATGGTATGACAGGGTCACTGGTGCTGTGTGTGAGGGAACACATGGGTCGCAAAGGTTATTATCCTGTGTGATGTGAAAGCCGTAAGTTTTCCTCCAGCATGATATGTGCTGAGAGTAAATCAGTCATTCCCAAGGTCTGGCTTTCATGGTGAGATCAGAGATGGGCAGGTTGCCTATTCACCTTTTCTCCACCTCATGGGTGTGTTTGAAGGGAATTAAGTGTCTAGCCAGTGGTTTTTTTTTCGGTCTGTGTTGTGTTGGTGAAAGGAAGCCTCAAGGCTGAGCTCCAGAGAGATGACGTGCATGTTTATCCCAGAAGGCCGGAGCCATAATAATAATACTTTTATTTATATAGCGCCAACATATTCCGCAGCAATATCCAATTAAGCGGGGACATGTACAGACAATAAATTCAATACAATTTAAGACAATTTAAACAGTGACATTAGGAGTGAGGTCCCTGCTCGCAAGCTTACAATCTACAAGGAAATGGGGGGACACAATAGGTGAAAAGTGCTTGTTATTTCAGGTCTGGCAATAATAATAGTTAGGGATTTTCATATAAAGCTGCATGATCCGGTCATCAGCCCGTGTGTTTAAGTGCAATAGTCAAGTATCAAGTGCAGTTATCGAGTGCATGGAGGGTGTGGAGATAGATGAATAGTAGGGTGCAGATTCAGAATAATATTTGGAAGGAGGGAACAGGGCAAAGTTAGTTTACCGAGTAGTTGATGTGGTAGGCTTGCTTGAAGAAATGGGTTTCTAAAGTGCGCTTGAATAGGTCAGGGCTAGGTATCAGCCTGATCGTCTGGGGAAGTGCATTCCAGAGAGCTGGCGCAGCACGAGAGAAGTATTGGAGATGGAGGTGCGAGGTTCGGATTAAGGGGGATGTTAGACTTAGGTCATTTGTAGAACGGAGGGCACGTGTAGGGCGATAGACAGAGATGAGAGAGGAGATATAAGGCGGAGCAGAACTGTGGAGAGCTTTGTGGGTGAGAGAGATGAGGTTATACTGGACCCTGTAGCGAATGGGTAGCCAGTGTAATGACTGGCACAAGATGGAGGCATCGGTGAAGCGGCTGGACAGAAATATGACCCTGGCTGCCACATTCAAGATGGATTGGAGAGGAGAAAGTTTGGTAAGAGGGTGACCGATTAGAAAAGAGTTACAGTAGTCCAGACGGGAATGAATAAAAGCGACAGTAAGAGTCTTAGCAGTTTCAAAGGTGAGAAAAGGTCGGATACTGGAGATGTTTTTAAGATGCAGGTGACAAGAGAGAGTGAGTGATCAGATATAGGGAGTAAAAGAAAGTTTGGTGTCGAATATGACCCCAAGACAGCGGGCATGCTGCTTGGGAGTATGGTTGAACCCTCCAGGGTAATTTCAATGTTGGGTAGAGTGAGGTTAGTAGAAGGGAGAAACACAATAAGTTCCGTTTTGGAGAGATTTAGTTTCAGATAGAGGGAGGACATGATGTTAGAGACAGCAGACAGACAATCCTTGGTATTTTGAATTAGGGTAGGGGTGATGTCAGGGGAAGAAGTGTATAATTGGGTGTCGTCTGCTGATTGTTTCTCCAATAAGGGCCAGTGTATAAAGAGAAGAGGAGGGGGCCTAGGACTGAGCCCTCCGGAACCCCGAAAGTAAGGGGACGAGGAGAGGAAGAGGAGCCGGCAATAGTTACAGTGAAGAAGCGGTCAGAGAGGTAGGCGGAGAACTAGGAGAGGGCTGTGTTCTTGAGGCCTATAGAGCGGAGCATAAAGAGGAGGAGCTGATGATCCACAGGGTCGAATGCTGCGGCGAGATCCAGGAGAATCAGCAAGGAGCAATGACCTTTGGATTTAGCTGTTATTAGATCACTAGACTTTAGTGAGGGCAGTTTCAGTGGAGTGTAAAGAGCGGAAACCAGATTGTAAGGGGTCGAGAAGAGAGTTATCAGAGAGATAGCGGATTAGACGGGAGCGGACAAAGCGTTCCAGGAGTTTAGAGATGAAGGAAAGGTTAGAGACAGGTCTGTAGTTAGCAATGCAGTTCGGGTCCAGGGATGGCTTTTTAAGTAAAGGGGTTATGATTGCATGTTTAAATGAGGAGGGAAAGATATCTAAAGAAAGAGAGAGGTTAAATATTTTAGTTAGGTGAGTGGTGACCACTGGTGAGAGAGACTGCAGATGTGAAGGAATGGGGTCACTGTTGCAGGTTGTAGGCTGAGGAGAAGCGAGGAGCTTGGAAACTTCTTCTGAAACAGGCTCAAAGATGTCTAGTGAGCTTGAGGAGTGGCAAGACTTTGTATGGAGTTTATGAAAGGCTGTGTTTTTGCTACTATTTTGGGCTTTATGGTTTATTAAGTAATAAACCACCCTGTGTCTACCTCTGGGGAGCATCTGAGTGAGCTGACCTTCCACAATGGTTTCCTCTGTCTACTGTAAATTCACTGTCAAGATCTATTAAGATATTATTTTTAGTTTATAAGGTTGCTTTTTCTTTTAAACATATTACATACAGTATATTGAAAATGACGAATCAGAATGTGACTAGAGTAATTATTCAGCTTTACAATGTGGACTTAATTTATGTAATATAAAAGCAGCCAAGAAGTATTTGTATGTACATAGATATTAAACAGATAAGTTAGGCTGTGCGTACCTATTCTCTATATCTGTGTACAAGGAATTTTGTCTTGTAACATTTCTCCAGCAATTATTCTTTTTCAGATGTCTTTAAAATTATAAAACAGAAGTCATGTAGCAAATTGTAAAGCAAAGTATCAGTGTTCTGCAGAATGTTATTAAGGTATTAACGTTTATTCTTATATATCCCTATCTCCAGTCATTTTTGTTATCTATGACAATAAGCAATTTTTTTATATTGTACAGAAGTCCATATTGTTTAAACAAGTCAGACCCAGTTTATGAACCACTCAACATCTAATTTTACTGAATTGTGTTATAACCAGTGAAGATGTGATGTTTCTTATATAGACTCCTGTGTAGTTTATAAATCATTATAAGACTTACCCATACATAATGGCACAAACGACAACGACGAAGAATCTAGAGAAAAGGTAGACGGCAGGAGGTATATTAACCCCTTTACCCCCCAAAGGTGGTTTGCACGTTAATGACCAGAATTTTTACAATTCTGACCACTGTCACTTTATGAGGTAATAACTGCAATGTTTCAACAGATCCCAGTGATTCGGAGACTGTTTTTTTGTGACATTTTGTACTTCATGACAGTGGTAACATTTCTTTGATATGACTTGCATTTGTATGTGAAAAAAATGGAAATTTGGCAAAAATTGTGAACATTTCACAATTTCCAAACTTAAAATGTTCATATCAGCATGGTTTTAGAACCAAAATGTTTTTCTGTTAAGAGATTAAAGGGTTAAAAGTTGACAAACAATTTATCATTTTTCCAACAAAATTTACAAAACCTTTTTTAGATACCACATCACATTTGAATTCACTTTGAGGGATCTATATGATAGAAAATACCCAAAAGTGATATCTTTCTAAAAACTGCACCCCTCAAGGTGCTCAAAACCACATTCAAGAAGTTTATTAACTTTTCAGGTGCTTCACAGGAATTTTTGCAATGTGGAAAAAAAATGATCATTTAACTTTTTTTTTCAGAAAAAAATTACTTCACATCCAATATATTTTTTTTATTTTGACAAGAGTAACAGGAAAAAAAGAAACCAAAATGTGTTGATGAATTTCTCCTGAGCATGCCGATACACCACATGAGGGAGAAAACCACTGTTTGTGCGTACAGCAGGACTCGGAAGGGAAGGAGCGCCATTTGACTTTTTGAATGAAAAATTTGCTCGAACAATTGGCGGACACTATGTAGCGCTTGGAGAGCCTCTGATGTGACTAAACATTAAAAATCCCCCACAAGTAATACCTTTTTGGGAACTAGACCCCTCATAAAATTGATCTAGATGTGTGGTAAGCACATTGAACCCTCAGGGGCTTCACAGAACTTTATAACATTGAGCTGTGAAAATAAAAAAAATAAAAAAATTCCCCACAAATGTTTTTAGCCCAAAATTTTGCATTTTCATAAGGGTAACAGGAGAAGTTGTACCATACAATTTGTTGTGTAATTTCTCCTTCTCTGTGTAATTAAGTACGCCGATACCCAATATGAAGGAGAAAACTACTGTTTGGGAGCACGTCAGGGCTCGGAAGGGAAGGAGCGTTATTTGACTTTTTGAATGTAAAATTTCATGGAATCATTAGCGAACGTCATGCCCCATTTGGAGAGCCACTCCTGTGCCACTCTCAGTGGAAACCCCCCACAAGTGACCCCATTTTGGAAGCGACACCCCTCAAGGAACATATTTAGATGTGTGTCACCTTGAAACCCCAGGATGTTTCACAGAAGTTTACAACGCTGACCCGTTTAAATAAAAAAAAATATCACATTTTACCCATAAAAATGTTTTTACGGCCGCCAATTTTGCATTTTCATACGGGTAACAAGAGAAATTGCACCATACAATTTGATGTTCAATTTCTCCGGAGTACGTCGATACCCCATACATGGGGGAATGCTACTTTTGGAGGCACAGTGCAAAGCTCAGAAGGGAAGAGGTGCCATATTAGAGTTCGGATTTTGCTGCAAAGATTTGAAGGTGCCATGTCACATTGGCAGAACCCCTGAGGAACCAGAACAGAAAATCCCTATATGTGAACTCATTTTAGAAACTATTCTCCCCAATAAATTCATCTAAGGGTGCAGTGATCATATTGACCCTAAATGTACCTCAAATAATTTTGTACCATAGAGCAATGAAGAAAGAATAAATTACATTTCATCACTAAAATGTTGTTCTAGCAAAGTTTTTAATTTTTCTAACGGCTAACAGGAATTTTTTTAACAACAAACTGAGGTCCATTTTTTCCTTAGTGCGCCAATATCTTACATGTAATTGGGAAAAAAATTTTTAGGCACAGTGCAAAGCTCTGAAGGCAAATATCGCCAGATTTTACTGTTATGGAGAGCAAAAGAAGAAAGTAATATGCACACAGTGGGATCAACCTAATAAATTTTATTTTTATTATCACAATCCACCATACATAAAGGCAAAAAAAAGGAGACACGAACATTTAAAAACAAAACGGACCTACCCGCATCCCCCCACATGACAATATATAACAAATATACAAGCAGTACACGGAACCCTTGAAAGGCTCGGCAGATGAATACAATGACAAACACATTTATTCAATACAGTGTACTGCCACCTAACAGAGCCCTCATAGACCGTTATCAAAAAATATTATCAAAAATTGAGTCCCAAACAAATGGTTAACACCCCCCAGTCACAAAGCAGGCCTGTAATCAGTCAAGCTGCTATCCACAAAAAAAAATAAAAAATAAAATAAATATAAAACAGAATGACCAAATAGCTAATGCAGCTGAATAGCAGCCTTCCCTAATACTACCACCTACTATAATACTTTACCAACCATACGGTGCAAGTCTCCCAGTCACCAAGGAGTCACTACCCCATCGGTATCCATGGATAAGTTTTAACCTCAAGGCAAGAGTGTAAGCAGTAAGCATACAGACGTGCATGCATAAAAATGAGATTTAGAGGTGAGTAGGGAATAAGGCTGAGACCAGGGGGGTCCAAAAGAAGGGAAAAAGGGGGGGGGGATGGAGGCCCCACGCGTATCGACGCTGCCTAGAGCGTCTTCGTCAGGGGAAGGTAGTGAGGATAACCTCCCAAAGCTGCCTTATATGCATGGAATTTAATCAATAAAGATACCTTACACCTGTGAGGCTGCCGACGGCATCCATATGGCCCATGGATGTGAGGTGCTGGAGAAATCCTTCCTGACATGCGCACAGGAGTGCCGTGGGTGTAGCCGGCATGTCAGCCAATCAGTTCCCACCTGGCATGCATAGACCAAACTGCTTTAGAAAGACCAGCTCCAATTGGTCCAGGAGCGGTGTAAACAATGCGCATGCGCACGAGTCCGGAAAACCAGCGCCAATGCGACGTTACATAGGGTCAGTGTGCGCGCGCCTGGGTTACCATGGAGAGGACGCCCAGGCATGCGCAGTAAAGGTAGAAAATGAATTCATCTATACTGATCCTGAACCTTGTGCGCAAGTGCACCAACTACCCTGGGTTAAAAAAAAAAAAAAAAAAAAACACAGGCATAAAATAAGGAGTCCATGAAGTACTTATCTCATCACAAACAGTCTGGTACCACATCCACATCATGCACCCTACACATGTTATATTGGTGCACTGAATTGCGCACATAGTCCATCTAAATCGCCCAACATGTTGCGCACACACTATAATCAAAGGCCACATTGCTGCCTACACCTATATAGTAACCAAGGATGTTATTTGGTGGGGGCCCACCACAAATACGCAATACACATATGGGCTTAGATAGTTATCTTGTGGGCAAATATACATAGCCCAGAATCAACACCCTTTTAGCATATCCCTCATACGATGTTTTTTAGAACAGGTGTTAACCATTTGTTTGGGACTCAATTTTTGATAATATTTTTTGATAACGGTCTATGAGGGCTCTGTTAGGTGGCAGTACACTGTATTGAATAAATGTGTTTGTCATTGTATTCATCTGCCGAGCCTTTCAAGGGTTCCGTGTACTGCTTGTATATTTGTTATATATTGTCATGTGGGGGGATGCGGGTAGGTCCGTTTTGTTTTTAAATGCTTTTAAATGTTCGTTTCTCCCTTTTTTTGCCTTTATGTATGGTGGATTGTGATAATAAAAATAAAATTTATTAGGTTGATCCCACTGTGTGCATATTACTTTCTTCTTTTGTTCTCTTGGTACTTTATATATGCATGTGGTTGATCCCTTTAGTATTTATTGTGTGCGGTGCCCGCCTTTTTGTGTTTTTTCAATTGCTTGTTGTATACCTGGTGTAAGTTTTTTGACCAGGGTTTCTTGGCGGTGGCACGCCTGTGTATATTCAAATGGATTTGGAGGCCCGTGAGGCAGCTTGGCGGGACCAGGCCTCGGATGTTTTTGGTGTTGGGGGTGATGTGGCAGGTGCCGTTGCAGAGCATGATGAGGGGTTCTCTAAAATATGTAATGAGATCACTTATTTACACAAGTCGCTAACTAAGGTCTGGTGGAACACAAAGAGCCTGGGAGAATATAAAAGGCTGGGCCTGGTTCCCAGGGGATTGCGGGTACAGATCTTCCCTGCTTGGGAAGTGGACCCCACATTCAAGAGAACCTGGGAAAATGGTTTATCTAGGTGTTCCACCATACTAATAGATATGTTGTTGGAACATGACCGTGCCCTTTTGACCCGGTTTAGGGATGACATCAAATTGAAGGAAGGAAAGCTACAGGCCTTTGATTTACAGAGCCAGGTTACTCCCTTTAAGCAGCGCCTTAAAACCTCCATTGATATTTTTGAAAAGGAGGTAATTAAAGGCAAAAGACACAAATTTCAAAGAGGTAAGCTGGACTTTGACAATCTGAGAGCTTACAGATGGTCACACCATGGCAATAGAAGGGTAGCTTTGACAACGCAGGGGGACAGAGCACAAGCCGAACAAATTGAACCCGTATCCAGTGATTTTTTGTCATCAGACATAAGCGACCAAGAAGGCGGAGGAGGAGGGGGAGGCGTAGGTGCCCCCAATCTAAGATCAAGGGGGGGACCCCTCCAGGACTGGACAGTGGGTCGTAAGAAAACCACGAGGAAGAACAACAGGAGATTCTAGCACAGGATGATGCACGGGAGAATGGGCCAGGTAAGTTACAAATTGTCAATTTGTCAACTTACTCTTTGTCACCGGGAGAGATTTCTTTACTCTCCAAGGGATTGTCTTTTTCCCCTACCAATTCACTTAACAAATTTGAGCTTACGAAAGATCTGTACCTATTTTGTAGGCAACTTATGTTCAAATTACTTTATCACAAACCGTCAGTGATTGATACCATGCCAGATGAGGACAGACAAGTGTTCCGTGATTTGTTGGAGCTCCTTGATGAGAGTGAAGGGGGTGATGGTAAGTCTCGGAGGTTTACGGGGCGAATTCCGTCCCAGGCCTCACCTCTCTTTTCCCTTTTCCCAGTGATACAAATTTTTTTTGAAACTGCTAGCAGGGATATTCATAATCTCAAAATAAGGAATTTGGGGACTAAAAATCTTACCCGGGAGGAGGCATACTGTTTGAAACATCTCAAAAGACAGGATTATTTTGTCATCAAGGAGGCTGACAAAGGGGGCAATATTGTTATCTGGCCCAAGGATATGTACGTGGCTGAGGCTAAGAGGCAATTATTAAACACTTCTCATTATCAGGTCCTACCCTCGGATCCCACGGACGTCTTTAAGAAACATCTTGATGGACTGGTCTTGACCGCTTATGGCTTGGGAATTATCAACAAGAGAGAAAAGGATTTCTTGATTATTGAGACGCCTAAAGTGCCCACGTACTATATGCTCCCCAAAGTGCACAAGGGTCTGGATAACCCCCCAGGTAGGCCCATTATATCAGGGATTGGGGGGTTATTTGAGAGGCCGTGTATATATTTGGATCACTTCCTGCAACCCCTGGTCCTCTCTTTAAGATCATATATTCGGGACTCCATGCATTTGATTGAAAGGATTGGTGGGTTGGAAATACCAGGGGACACTTTGATTGTCACACTTGACGTAGAGTCCCTGTATACCAGCATTGACCATAAGCTGGGATTGGGGGCAGTTATGTACTTCCTGGACAAAAAATCGAGCAGGGACAGGGATCATGATTGCTTTGTACTGGACTTACTTAGGGTGATCTTGGAAAAAAAATACTTTACGTTTGATCGCACCTTCTATAAACAGGCGTCTGGCACCGCTATGGGTGCCAGGTGCGCACCATCGTATGCAAATCTTTACATGGGGTGGTGGGAGGAGACTCATGTATATGAGCTCCAACAGTTCTGTGAGCATGTGCTAGAATGGCATAGGTTTATTGACGATGTTTTGTTCTTCTGGGCTGGGACCCTGGATGCATGCAATGACTTTATTGATTTGCTTAACAGGAACCCATGGAACATCAAACTTACGTCCAAGGTATCTCCTATTACTGTGGATTTTCTGGACTTAAACATCATTATGAAGGACAATCGCATCACTACGAACCTACACAGGAAAGAGACGGCTACCAATAGCCTGCTTCATTATGGCAGTGCGCATCCAGCTCATCTTCGTAACAGCATACCCAAAGGGCAGTTCCTGAGGGTTAAGAGGAACTGTTCGGCTGAGGAGGACTTCCGGATGGAATCAAAGAAACTTACTGATAGGTTTCAAGCCAGGGGGTATCCACGGAGTGATTTCACGAGCGTTCCAACACTCCCAGCAATGTGAGCGTGAGGAAATATTGAAACCTAGACAGAAGACTGCACAGACATTTGATTTAATCACTGTATACCATAATCAATGGGGGGATGTGCACGAGATCCTCAAGAAAAATTGGAATATTTTGCTCACAGAATCCAAACTCCATCCTTGGCTGGCCCCTACCCCCAGAATGGTGGCTAGGAGATCGCGAAATCTTAAGGACGAATTGGTGTCTAGCCACTTTAAACGGGCATGTGTTAAGAGCGGCAATTGTGGCCGCATTCTTGGCTCCTATCCGTGTGGGGGGTGCAACGTGTGCAGTTTTATGATATCTGATACTGGTGTAGCACTCCCACACATTCCTGAAAGGATTGAGCCACCGGCGTATTTCAACTGTCGCACCAAGAACTTGGTGTATGCCCTGATATGTGGGTGCCCGAAAATTTATGTGGGGTACACGACACAGGAGCTAAGGCGCCGGGTGCAGCAACACCTGTCTAGTATCAACACGGCCAAGAGGGATTGGGGGAAGGGGAAGAAACTCTCATCGGTGGCAGAACATTTTCTTCAGGAGCATGGGGGCTCTGCTGGAAGCTTGAGGGTTATGGGGCTGGAGGGGGTGAAGCTTGATATAAGGGGTGGTAATATTACATTGGATTTATATAGGAGAGAGTCCAAGTGGATCTATAATCTTAATAGTCGGGCTCCGGTAGGAATCAATGAGGAGCTTCTTTTTACTGGCTTCTACAAACAGGTTTAGCCTCACAAATGTAATTCCTCCCTATGTCTCTCCTCCCTCTGTTGATTCCCCCTCCATTCCCCCTCCTTTCCTGGCTTTTTGTCCCGTGATCTTACATGGCCCTCCTTTCCCTTGATCTCAAGTGGGTGGTGTTCTGAAATGGGGGATTTTCCAGTGACTTATTTGCATTTAGCACTTTAGAACAAGAATAAAGGTGGTTTTTTAGCAAAAGAGTTGCAGTGTCCTCTCGCAATTTATATAAAAAAAATATGTATTTTTTTTTTTTTTTTTGTGACGGGGACTTTTTTATCCTCTAGGTACATTTGCCCTTAATTAATTTTGGTTCTAAAAAACATCGTATGAGGGATATGCTAAAAGGGTGTTGATTCTGGGCTATGTATATTTGCCCACAAGATAACTATCTAAACCCATATGTGTATTGCGTATTTGTGGTGGGCCCCCACCAAATAACATCCTTGGTTACTATATAGGTGTAGGCAGCAATGTGGCCTTTGATTATAGTATGTGCGCAACATGTTCGGCGATTTAGATGGACTATGTGCGCAATTCAGTACACCAATATAACATGTGTAGGGTGCATGATGTGGATGTGGTACCAGACTGTTTGTGATTAGATAAGTACTTCATGGACTCCTTATTTTATGCCTGTGGTTTTTTGTTTTTTTTTAACCCAGGGTAGTTGGTGCACTTTCGCACAAGGTTCAGGATCAGTATAGATGAATTCATTTTCTACCTTTACTGCGCATGCCTGGGCGTCCTCTCCATGGTAACCCAGGCGCGCACCCACACTGACCCTATGTAACGTCGCATTGGCGCTGGTTTTCCGGACCTGTGCGCGTGCGCATTGTTTACAACGCTCCTGGACCAATTGGAGCTGGTCTTTCTAAAGCAGTTTGGTCTATGCATGCCAGGTGGGAACTGATTGGCTGACATGCCGGCTACACCCACGGCACTCCTGTTCGCATGTCAGGAAGGATTTCTCCAGCACCTCACATCCATGGGCCATATGGATGCCGTCGGCAGCCTCACAGGTGTAAGGTATCTTTATTGATTAAATTCCATGCATATAAGGCAGCTTTGGGAGGTTATCCTCACTACCTTCCCCTGACGAAGACGCTCTAGGCAGCGTCGATACGCGTGGGGCCTCCATCCCCCCCCCCTTTTTTCCCTTCTTTTGGACCCCCCTGGTCTCGGCCTTACACGTCTGTATGCTTACTTCTTACACTCTTGCCTTGAGGTTAAAACTTATCCATGGATACCGATGGGGTAGTGACTCCTTGGTGACTGGGAGACTTGCACCGTATGGTTGGTAAAGTATTATAGTAGGTGGTAGTATTAGGGAAGGGTGCTATTCAGCTGCATTAGCTATTTGGTCATTCTGTTTTATATTTAATTTTTTTTTTTTTTTTTTGGTGGATAGCAGCTTGACTGATTACAGGCCTGCTTTGTGACTGGGGGGTGTTAACCATTTGTTTGGGACTCAATTTTTTATAATATTTTTTGATAACGGTCTATGAGGGCTCTGTTAGGTGGCAGTACACTGTATTGAATAAATGTGTTTGTCATTGTATTCATCTGCCGAGCCTTTCAGGGGTTCCGTGTACTGCTTGTATATTTGTTATATATTGTCATGTGGGGGGATGCGGGTAGGTCCGTTTTGTTTTTAAATGCTTTTAAATGTTCGTTTCTCCCTTTTTCTGCCTTTATGTATTGTGGATTGTGATAATAAAAATAAAATTTATTAGGTTGATCCCACTGTGTGCATATTACTTTCTTCTTTTGTTCTCTTGGTACTTTATATATGCATGTGGTTGATCTCTTTAGTATTTATTGTGTGCGGTGCCCGCCTTTTTGTGTTTTTTCATTTTACTGTTATGGTTTGCAGGTGTTATGACCAACTAGGAGAGCCCATGAGGTGCCAAAACAGCAGAAGCCCAATAAGTGACCCCATTTTATAAACTACACCTCTGAATGAATTCACCTAGGGGCGCAGTGATCATATTGACACCACGTGTCACAGAATTTAATACCATTGGGCAGTGAAGAAAAAATAACTACATTTTTATACGAAAATTATGCCAGGCCCGTGCTTCTGGAGACATGCACCCGTAACTTAGGTGGGCTCTCATCGCTACAGAAATGCCAAATATGTGGAAGTTATATGTGGTTTAGGTACACAGTGGGGCTCAGAAGTAAGGGGGGCATTTGGCTTTAAGAGCTCATAAGTTGCGGAATTTCTTTTGAAGGGTGACTAGATATTTCACTTCTCCAGAGGCTTTGTACTACCAGCAACGTGGAAACCCTCTATATTCCCGTTAACAGATGACAGTCCTGAGTGGATACTTGCTTTTTTGTGGTTGAGCTGAAGCCTTTATTGGGAACATTTTACATAATGTTTGGGATCACATTTATCCGGCGCTCTATGCTGACCACTTACTTTGGGGCTTCCATCCAAATCTCTGAGTGACGTGATTCAGATGAAACCCCGAGGGATCCATTCACTATGAGGCAGCAGAGTTACTCTGGACTCCGTCTGACCTCTGTTCAACAGTGTTCTTCTTTTCAGAAGTGCACAAAACAGAGGCCGACAGCACGTTTATGCAATCCTAAAAAAGATGGACACCACTGGATCACAGGTCAGATGGCGTCCACAGTGCCTCCATCTGCCACATTATAGGGAATCTTCCACCAGAGTTTCCATCTAAATCACGTATTTCAGAGATTTACACGGAAACCCCGGTGTAAGCACTCAGCGCAGGGTAAATGTGCACCGAGCCTTACTGCGATCTTTGGGAGGCTAAATGAAAAAATCAACAGTAGGTGAAGAATTCTTTAACTTTACGCCGTTCCTTATGCAGTTTAAGAGATTCGGCGACTTTATTCTTAGGGTCGGTGAGATTACAGCGATACCAGATTTATATCAGGTTTTTATCTTTGACTGCTGTCACACACTAAATGACGCTTTGTATTCCAAAAAGTAGTTTTTGCATCACATTATGTTGAGAGCTTAATTATTTTTCCATATTTTGGCCCACAGAGCCATGTGAGGTCTTGTTTTGTTGTGAGACGAGTTGGCATTCTTATTGGTACCATTTTCAGACACGATATTTTTTGATCGCTCTCTATTCCGATATTTGGAAGGCAGAATGAAAAAAAAAACAGCAATTCAGGCAATTTTTTTTTTTTTTTTGGGGGGGGGTATGTTTTCCACGTGTGATAAAATTGATTCTTCGGGTCAGTGTGATTACAGCGATAACCCATTTATATTGTTTTTTTTATGTTTTGGCACTTTTACATAAAAACTGTTATAGAAAAAATAATTATTTTTGCATTGCTTTATTCTGAGAGCTATAACTTTTTTATTTGTCCGCTGGTGGAGTTGTATGGCAGCTTGGTTTTTGCAGGAAAAGATGACGTTTTCAGTGGTACCATGTTTCTTTATATCGGTCTTATTAATCACGTTTTACTCCACTTTAATGTTCGGAAGTATGATGATAAAGCATTGGTTTTGTTTATGGTGTTCACTAAAGAGGTTAACTAGCGGGACAGTTTTATAGGGCAGGTCGTTCCGGACACGGCAATACCAAATATATGTACTTTGTTTATTTTTTTTTCATACAAATATTTAACTTTTTTTTTTTACTTTTTTACTTTGTCCCACAGTGGGACTATACATTTTTGCAGGCTAATCGCTTGTATAGCATGGGGATGCAACAGCACTTCTGTGTTTCTTTACAGCTACATATCATTGCTATACTTTATTATCACCTCTTTGTCCATTTACATTCCCACCGAGGAGTACAATCCTGACTTTCATTAACATCCATTTATTAGCAGTGGTCGCCTTTAACTAGTTATCAGACAATTAAGATTTTATTTAGTTTACAAAGTCTCTCACACTTATTATATAACAGTGATCCCTCTAATGAATGTTTACTCTTGATGCTGGTGTGCATGCCCAGTGGCGTCCGGACCTGTCGTCATCGATGGTGTCTGATGCCTGCTCGTGCGTCGCCATCTCCGCTCAAGTGATCCACATGCGCGTGGATCTGTGATGCAGCGGACATCCCGCCTACATTGCCGCCCTCGGTGATGACACGGTCCTGGCTTCGTCAGTGCGGCATCCGCAAATCAACAGCCTTTTCTGCTGGGATGATTTTGTTAAATGCATCTGTATTGGCATTTCAGTTTATCCATTGCACACTTATTGGTATATTTGCCTTGGGCGCATTTATCTAACACATGCTAATCTATGCAGTATGATTGGAAAATGGGGATTTATAAGCTGGTTGCCATGATGCCACTCCCCTTGATAAAGGCACACTGCCGAAAACCGCAGAGGGGCAGTGACACCATCGCATTGGCTCAGGTAATCATTTAACATTTCTCTATCTATACTATTTGCCCTATTAACTCTTTCAGCACTTTATACAACCCATTGTTCTACTTTAGATGTGCAGTTTATATGAATCTGGGTATGTGTTATTTATAAGTGTTTATGTATTCCTGGTGCATTTAATTTTCTATGAGTCTGATTACTCCTGTTTGCCTGCCATTCCGTGGTGCCACTCAGTTTTGGCTCATTACCATGCACCTTTGTGGTTCACTTAATTTTTTATATTTTTAACATTTTTATATAATTAAATATTAAAGATTATGTTTTAACCAATTCCTGGAGCACCTTTTCTCTATTTGTTCTTTCTCTATAATATTTGCATTTATATTTTTTCTTCAATATGTCCTATTATGTGCTATAGTTATCTCAATACTGTGCTATTTCCTACTAAGACATTATCTATTTCCTAATTATATCAAGGATTTATATTTGTTCTCTCACTTTTTTGCTGTGTATTTTCATAGAAGTATTAATCTCTGGTGATTATGGACTTTAAAGCCAGGGATAGTGTCTGGCAAACTCAAGTGGCCCAGTTGTTTAGTGGTGAATCTGCATGTACGGGGTCGAGTGAACAGAGGGATATGGGCATTTTGCAATAAAAAATCCAGGAATTTACAGGAACTGGAGGCTTTTAGCCACGAGTAAGCAGCTTTACCATCTGAGAAAATAAAAAACCTGATCCACAACTACCATAAAAGACTTCAAGCTGTCATTGATGTGAGAGGGAGCAATACACGGTATTAAGAAATGGCTTACAACTGGCAAAGAGACAGCTGCAGAGAAGAATAACTTTTTTTGTTCTAAAAATGGCAAAGCACTACTCGTATAGACATGGCTGCATAGTGCAAATGAGAATAAGGATGATCCCTATGACATCCCTTCAGATATTTGTAGGCAGCTATTAAGTCTCCTCTTAGCCGTTTTTTTTTGCAAGCTAAACATTCCCAGAACCTTTAACCGTTCCTCGTAGGACATACTTTGAGTAACATCCTGTAGCTCTTCTCTGAACTTGTTCCAGTTTTTTATGTCTTTTTTAAAATGAGGTGCACAGAACTGGACACAGCAATAAAGACGAGGTCTGATGAAGGAGGAGTAGAGGGAAATTATTACTTCACGTGATCTAGGCTCTGTGCTTCTCTTCTTCTTTCAATGATCTTTTTATTAAATAATATGCAATATTACAAATGAGCTTTGAGCGAACAAAAAGAAATATTGACATATTAAGTATATTATTACATCCATTCACATACAACTTAAGAATGTCAGATAATAAAAGAAGAACTGTATCTAGTAAGTGATAGGAAGATAATGTAGGCTAGGAGGACGAGAAAGAAAAAAAAGGTAAGAATAAGGGGACTCAGGTGGGGAAGGAAATGGGTGTAGGGTAGGGAGGGGCGGAGGAAGGGGGACAGAAGGGTGGGCACCAAGGGTGAGTTCATTTAGCTGATACTGAACTTAAAAAGGTTAATTGAGATCTGAATTGAGTCCATGGAGACCAGACGTTAAGAAATCTGCTGTGAGTATTATTGACTCTTGCCGCTAATTTCTCCACGTAGTATAACTGATCTATTTTAAGGTAAAGTTGTTGGATGGTGGGCGTAATAGTTGAGTTCCATATAGATGGGATTAGCGTTTTCCCGGCTGCTAGAACATATTGAGCTAATTTTGAAGCTTTGCTATCTTGAGGCCAAATCGGAAGATTCAAAAAAAGGATCTCTGGCTTCAGTGTTACACGTTTACCCAAAAGTGTAAATATGACTTGGGATACTTCTTTCCAGAAAGGACAGATCTGTGGGCATGTCCACCAGATATGAAAATAGCTTCCTTCATTGGTCCCACATCTCCAGCAACTATTAGATGAGGCTCTGTGCCATTTATGTATCTGTTTGGGGGTGACATACCATCTTGTAATAATTTTGTAAGAGTTCTCCTGTATGCGGACGCAATTTGAGGGCCCATGAGAATTTTTATAGATATACTTGATGTGTTGCTCAGTTAGAGGGATCCCTATGTCCTTTTCCCAGTGGGCTAAGTATGCTCGTTTCAAGGGTGTATCTATGGTTAATAAGGTTTGGTAAATCGTTGAAAGAATTTTTCGAGGGGGTTCAAATCTGGCACAGAGGACCTCAAAGGGAGTTAATAATCTGTACAAATCAATTGGCCGGTTTGGTGGAGAGAAAAGATGGGCCAATTTCCCATGTTGAAGAAAGGTGAGGCCCGATAAGCCTGGGATTTTACGTAGGTCATGTAATGGGAGAAGTGATCCATCTTCAAACAATTGCTCAATTGATATATGGGCAGCGGATATGGGGAGAGTGTCTATCAAATCAGAGACTCTGGTCAATGGGGAGAAGGATGGAGCCAGGATTTCACCCCACTTCTTCCAGATTTTTAAGGTAGCTAGCGTAAAATTGTTTTTATGGTCCTTAAGATTTAGTATTTTATTGCGGTTTAATAAGATAGAGCGCAGTGGCATGGGAGACATTGCTTCCTCTACTTGAAGCCATTGTTGTTTCCCTTTATCATTTCTGATCCAGTGGATCGTTCTAGCTAGGTGAGAGGCTTGATAGTATTTGACAATGTCTGGGGCACCCATGCCACGTTTGTCTTTCGGTAGGGTGAGGGTTTGGAAATTAATGCGGGGTTTACATTTTTGCCATATATATTTAAAAAATAATGAGTGGGGCTCTGTGCTTCTCTTAATACATCCTAGAACTGTTTGCCTTTTTTGCTGTGGCATCACACTGTTGAATCATGTGCAGTCTGTGATCTATTAGTATACCCGTCTTTTTATCACTTGCTATTGGTTAATTCTATTCCTCCTATTCTTCTGCAGAATATTTACAAGTGAAACCACTCTTTAAGGTCACTGTCACTCATGTTTATGGGGATCTTGTTCATGCCTTGTCAATCATATATGTACATCAATGTGAGTCGCTCATGATATTGTACCTACTGAAACCATTGCCTTCATTAGAATAAGTAAAACTTTTTTAGGGAGTTTTTGTTTTTTTGAAGAGTTTTTTTAGCAGCTCTGATTTGACAGAGTCAAGTTTGGAAAGGATTCCATATGAATCCACTTCAAACAAGTGACATGCACTTTCTTTTATTCAACCATTCTTCACAACCTTTTCATGAAAAAATAAAATGCTCCAAAAAATTTCCATTTCCCATAGAAATGAGATTCAGATTCACCCCCCAAAAATGTCCATGTGAACATAGCCTAAATATGTTGCAACATATGAAAGGCAGTTTCTTTGGCACAAACTGCACTAGCATACTGGCGCATTTTAGGATGATTAGTTATTATGGTTTACTCTATAAAGACACCCTATGCTGGATTAACACATTGCTTGTTTCTGTAAATTTAGTTGAAATGTCGGCTCTGAATTTCCGCGACAATGTACAGTAGATGACATGGGTGGAATCAGTGGCTAACCCATATCTGAAGCTGCATGTCCCACAACAGAGAGCTGCTTTGTAACAGCAGCCTCCTCTCTGGCCACCATGTAATATAATATCTCCTCTACAATTCATAGAGGTAATTTATGAGCTGCAGTAAAAAAAAAAGAATTTTATGTGCATGTCTTCTCAGAATACCACGCCACATTTTGCCCCTGGATGCCGGAGCTCAGTCTTCCCCCGATGATAAGGATAGGGGGCCGTGCTGCTTTCTGAGGCGCCTAGGTATTTGGCAACTTTCTGTGAGTCTGGGAACTCTCCATTACTTGGGAATGTCTCGGAGATTTGGCGAGTTCGCTTTATACCCCATATGCCCCTCTATTATGTACAGTACCCTCAAATTAAAGGGGTTGTCTGCCCCAGCCGTCCATATGCTCCTCTATTATGTACAGTGCCCTCGAAATAAAGGGGTTGTCTGCCCCAGCCGAACATGGCGTATCTACGGAACCAGCTTTAATATGTAACAGGCGCTTCTGGGACCGCAAAGTATATTCAGACTAGGGGCGCTTGATCCGATAGACGCCCCAGCCGCCTGAGGTAGTCGCACACGCGCCATTGTTTACAGCGGCTCAGAGACTGTTGCCCATAGCAACCGATAAAGTTCCCGGTTATTTTACAGCCCTCTGAGGTGAGGTGGGATGTGATTGGTTGCCACGGGCTGTAATACACCGCCTTCTGCATGCACAGATTGGCGGGAATGTCGTATCATTAATTATATATCATTTGTCCGTGCGGTGGAGGCGCCGAGCTGTGGGTTCCCGTGTGCTGTGGGTCACTGAGTTGCCTCCTGTCTACTCTATACGTTTTCCCAGTGACAGTGACCCACCACAGCCTCACACCTCCGCGCCTAGAGCATGTCTGTCTAGCGCATGACTACTAGTATCCGTTTTTGCCTGTCACTATGACCCTGCGTTGAATGCTGGACCTTGTGGTCCAGAGGTTCGTCCGGTGCTAAAGTTTCTATGGAAGTAAAACTACACTTCCCACAAAGCACTGCAGGCGGCGTCACGTGACTTATCAGTCCTCTGGGTGACGTCATGAGAGTGAGTTATTGGGGGAGGAGCCATCGCCCCTTTGCTGCTGCTCTGCTCGGTGCCTTTCCGTGCAGCCTGTCAGTGTCAGCCCTGTCTGACAGCCGGGGAGCTTCAGTGCAGCAGCTGCGCATAGCCTGGGAAAACAAAGCAATGTGGCAACAGTGAAGCATGCTGAGAGTGCAACAGGGGCCACTCACCACTCTGCCCAGCAGGCTCCAGCAGTGCCAGCTTATTACTGGGGCTGATAAGTGCTCTGTGCCCTCTCCCTGCTACATGCCAGTCACCCTGACCTACTTGTAGGGGGCTCCTGTGTCCTGAACTGAACTTTGCTGGGGCTTGTGGTGCTCATCAGTGAGCCCGGCACGTCACAGGCATGAGACATGGCGTCCGTCAAGGTGGCAGTGCGAGTGCGTCCGATGAACCGCAGGTAAGAACCGCGTGGAAACCGTCGAGGACGACGACATTGTTCCCGTATGTTGCTCCTTAGTTTATTATATTTTATCAAAATATTATATTTTTCAATTTCTTCTTTGGCCGCGTTCACACACAGATTTCTGTAGCGGATCCGCTGAAAAACCCTCCTCAAAATGCCTCCTGTTCATTTCTATGAGTGATCCACTTGACTGTTCATATGAGTAGTTTTCTGAGCTTATTTTTTGCCTCCTGAAGAGGTTTAAAAAAAAAAAAGCTTGTGTCATCCTGATTGAATTTGCTCCAAACTAGGCACTGTCCAATATACAGGCTGCGAAAAAAACCTGCTGGGGAAAAAAAAAAAAGCGTTTCCTCAGGCGGATTCCATTTTAAAAAAATCTTCGGAGTCTCACCTCAAAAAAAAAGTCTGTGTGAACGCGGCCTTACCTTAACCCATGCAGTATTCCTCTGCGCTGCCTCGGTTGAGTTGGATATAAAGTATTTGCAGACTGGAAGACGAGCTGAGATTTCACTAACCGGACACTAAGGTGCTCAATCACATTTCATTGATGTTTAGCACAGTGTGAACGCGCAGCTTCTACGTCATACTGATCGCAAATTTTCCCTTCAGATTGGTAAGTGGTTGTTTTGCAAAACTTCGGTCTTTTGTGTAGTCATTAGTGATGAGCGAATGTGCTCGGATAAGGTGCCATCTTCGGCGTGCTAGAAAAATACCTTCGATTCTCCATGGCTCCATGTCTCGCTGATGTTAGACAGCCCCAACACATGCAGGGATTGCCTGTTTATTAGGTGTGGCTGTGTTAACTGCAGCGAGACATGCAGCCGCAGGGATGCAAACATATTTTTCGAGCACGCCAAAGACACTGGGTTAGCACCCGAGCATGCTCAGATAACACCTTATCTGAGCACGTTCACTAGACCACTAGTGTGTTAATAATAATATCATTATTATTTATTATTTATTTATAGAGGGGATTTGTACAGATAATAGACATTACAGCATAACAAAAATCACAGTTCAAAGTAGATACTAATAGGAATGAGGGCCCTGCTCGCAAGCTTCCGGAACACAGCAAAATACTTCCGGGACATAGTGCGCCGGCCCATGCGCACTAATGGTTTTCGGCTTTGCCCGCAGTTGGGCAAAGCATACTGCGCGTGCGCAAGGCAAGATTGCTTTGCGCATGCGTTAACTAGGGAGGCAAGCAAATCAACGTCAAATCAATTTCGCGACCAGCGTGCGGCCAGCGGGAAAGAAAGGGGTTAATAAAAGACCCGAAAACACCGCCTATATGACAGTGCAGGGCCGCGCTTAGTAACCTGATATTTACCCTGGTTACCATTGCAAAAGTTAAAAAAAAAACACTACATACTCACATTCTGAGTCACGTCCCCCGGCGTCCACAGGGTTAAAACTGCTTTCGGCAGGAGCGCTTGCTAATGCTGTGCTGCTGCCGAGAGCTTCCTGCACTGACTCTGCACAACGACTTACCAACGATCACGGCCAGGTCGTATCGTTGGTAAATCGTTTAGTGTGAAGGTACCTTTATATGTGGCTCTAAGGCTGTTTGTTCTGGTCAATAGACCAGTGATCCGTCTGGTCATTGCATCATGAAATGCGTAAGAATTTAGGGTCTCTGCACACAATGTCTTTTAGATGCCAGTGTACCCTCTGAGTTGTGCAAGCAAAAGACTTTTAAGAAAAAGGTCAGAAGTGTGTTTCTTGAAGTTTTCTCTTTTGTTATTTTATCAGCTGGTTTTTGCAGTGTCTTTAAAACCTTAAGAATTGTCAGGTTACATCTTTTACTTTGGAATCATCAAGCGATTCAAAACACATCTGGACAGCAAGTCCCTTTTTACCTTGCAGTGCACTTGTTCCTTTTTTTTAATGGTTACCGCTTAAAAGTGTACAGACAGGACAGTATAGGGTCACAGATGCTGCTTTCTGTAAGGAAAAGCATTTCCCTGCATGTTTGTGTAAATACTTGTTTTACCTCACAGAATCAGCTGCAAGCAGAGCTGTGGGGTCGGTAAGACAAATCTGACTCCTCAATTTCCATTACTCCGACCTCACCAAAATGGGCTCCGACTACACAGACCTGTCTGCGAGCCCACGTTATCCTGTCTGTTTCCTCTTTTACGCCTCCCCGTCCGGTCAGAAGCTTTGGTATGATCATTGTTCCTGCACTGTCAGACACAGCCAGTACACAGTACGCAGCAGGGGCACATTTATAAGATTATCTTGGGGGAAGAAAAAAAAATAAATCGGATCCGCAGCGGAGTTGACGCTGTGGATTCACAGCAGTTTTCCATGCAATGTACAGTACCATGTAAACCTATGGAAAACCAAATCCGCGGTGCACATTCTGCGGAAAATTCTGCAGTTCATTTTCCTCAGCATGTCAATTCTTTGTGCGGATTCCGCAGCGTTTTACACCTGTTCCATATTTGGAATCCGCAGATGGAAAAATGCAGGTGAAATCCGGGGCGTCTTACCTGTGGATTTTTCAGAATCTGCGCGGAAAAATCCGCAACGTGTGCACGTACCCTAAGCGTATTAGCTGAGACTGGCACTCATTGGCAAGTATGCCACAGTTGGTACAGATGCCTAGATAGAGGGATCAGGCAGGAATGTGTCACAGAAACGTGGCCGAAAAACAAACAGCAGCTGCCAGGAGGTCAGCAGACGAGGGCGTAAACACAAGTGCAAATGTGCCCTGTGGGATGGGGACCAGACTGACTGTGTGTATACGGGAGGTTTGCTTAGAGACACCTCAGACATTTAAGATTTGTCCCAGCATTAACTAAGTTCTCACCGTAAGATTGATGATAAATTTGGGATCGGTAGTGGTCCGACTGCATTGACCCCCCCCCCACTGATAGAGTACAGCACTCGGCTATCTCCACCAACTTTTGGTCCTTTTAAAAAGAGGCAGCTACATATTAGAGATGTAATTCTTAAACCCTTACTCCAATTAGGGTCTGCATACCCTCAAACTAAGTCGGGGTCACACTTGCGAGTGCAATGCAAGAAACTCCCACAAGTGTCTCGCATCAGTACCCGGCACTGCCGACACTCGGGACCGGAGTATGCGGTTGCATGTATTTGTATGCAGCTGAACCCATGCATCGGTCCTGAGTGTGACCCCGGCCTTAAGCTGAGAGTCTGCACTCTAAGCGCATATTGATTCTAGAACTGCATCTTGAATAAGTTTTAGTAAACTGCTAAAATGCCAAAACTTGTGTCACTGTCCAAATATTTCTGGAATATATATAATATATATTATTATTATGTTACTTTTTATCTCAGTACTAGCTCGACCTTTACTGATACAGGATACGCTGTAATACACCTGCGTAGTCATGTGACCTAACAACGTCCCTTTGTTCTGAGAATGACAGGTTAGATTTTCAGTATAAAACCTGTTTATTGTGCAGATTAGAGGAAGTAAAGCCTCGGAGCTCGGCACCAGGATACATGTCCCGGTCTGCACCAGCCATTCATTGCAAACCTTGTTCTTGTAATCCTGCAGATGGAGAAGTAAGATAAAAGTAACTGGTAACCTGGGTTCCATACTTACACTCTGCCTGATGTAACATTAGGCTTAGGGAGACGTAACTGCTTCCCGGATGTTCGATGCCCTGTGAATATCGCACATGGTCTCGTTAATTAGACCAGGACCTATGTTCCCACCGGATTTCTGACTGTTGCTTTGGCAGCTCTGCCATCCAGCGAGCAGTGGTGTTTCTCTGTGCCTGGTGGCAGCTTGGATGGGAAGGTACGCCAGGGGAGACCCTGAAATATTTGTCCCATTACTGCACTGAAACATACAGAAGCCTTACACATTATATGGAGGTCATCTGAACCTCCCAGTACACATCACTCTCCACACCTATCCGTGTACATTTGTGCTGTGCTTGGCCAGCCATACACATATTCTGACTCGAGAGGGGAGTAGACTGCTGTCAGACCTCTGGTGGAGGCCTTCTACTCTTAGGAAATGAAGGACTGGGCTCTAGAATTTTAACATGGCCAATATTTGTATTCTGTCGTTGGGAAAATCCCAAACACTTTAGATGGTCAGCCCGTTTGTCAGACATTAATTTAAAGGGTTTGTCTACTACTGGACAATCCCTTCTTAATAGCTGGAGACAGGAATTGGGCAGCACCTGCAATCTCTAAGCTGTTTCTCCTGGTGGTCACATTGGTCACGTAACTGCTGCAGTCTTATCTATTTTGTCAGTGGGTTTTTCGTGTGTACACATCTGATTGATTTTTCGTTAGTAGCCTTACACTACAAGAGTACACAGACTCCAATAAAACCTAAAAAGTTGGTTGACACTAATACATTTCTAAGTAAATTGACTGCTATGTTCTATGTCCTTTTCTGTGTCCTGAGAAGTTGCTACGTATACTGAACGTGGAATAATGGGAGCCTTGCACTATATTCATCCTACTCTAACCATAGGCAGCATGAATCAGAGCTCGGCTGCATTATTGAGTTGAGGTATGGCCTTTTTTTTTTTTTTTTTGTTTGTTTTGTTTTTTTTACCCCTTAAACATCGCACCTTAGTTACCGTAGTTTGAAAAGCTATCTGAGGAATATAGGGGGAGACCTGACCAGTCCCTGTGTACACACATGGCAAAGACATATCAGTCAGCTGGAGTGAGTAGGGGGACACCGGCCAGTGGTGGCGCTGGACTAGTAAGCTCTTTCCCTATAGTTTCCAGCCTGCTTTCGAGAAAGCTATACCTGGTAGCCAGGCTCGGATTTATGTCCGTATCCTTTTCACCTGTAGGCAGACAGACTGCCTCTTATCTCTTAACATGCCATTGTTTCCACCTAATGAACTTCGTAGCGGAGTTGCTCATACGTTTTGGTTCATTGCTTCGCTGTTTCTCAACACTGAATTAATTTTTCTGCCGCTGTCAGAATGAGTGAGTCCTCTTAAGGCGGCCATGTGTATCTTAGCCTTGAAATGACCTCCACTAGGTCATACAAGTGACGTGTCCTACCTGGCTGCAGGTTAGGCATATTAACTTGAAATGACCCCCAGGTCTGTGATGAATGGCACCACGCTTTACTTAGGGCTGACTTTCAATTTCTGCACCTGAGAAGCGTCCATATTTACTTGGAGGAAACATTTAAATAACTTATAACAATTTCTTTATAAATAAGACCATGATTAAGACACTCCGTCAGAATGCGTATGTCTGTGGCCTATTTTGTACTGTCTAATAGTCTACTGGTCCTTAAATCGAGCTTTTTATATGGCTTAATTAAAAGCTAAATTTTAAAAATGTTTACAAGTTTCCTTGCTGAATTCCTCCTTCCTTTCTGATTTCTTTATAAAGTTACGGTACATTTTATAATTTCATGTTGCAGACTTCACACATGGCTGAGCTCCCTGAAAAAATACTCCTAAAGAGAAGCGGTCTTTTTTTTTTTTTCTTTCTTTCTTTTTTGCTTCATAAATCAATAGTACATATGAAAATAAGTAGCTTTGTAAAAGTCTGCTTTTTTTTTTTTTCTTCTCCTGGAATGAGCTTTCCCCCCTATTCATGAGTAAAATCTGCATTCGGTGAAGAAAACTTGTTCACGTTACTGAGAGGGGACATGGCAGTTGGTGCTCATAAGGCTGTATGGAAAGGAGGAGCTAGAAATGGCAGACATTCTGCTGCCAGTTCCTGTGATCTCACTATAGAACTTTATGAGCACCAACTGTCATCTTCTGTCTCAGTAATAGGAGAATCTGTAATCTCTGAATATAGTTTTTCCTTGTCAATTAAGAAATATTTAGAATTGAGAGTCCTCAGTGGTTGATACCATCTTTTCAGTTAGCCATTAAAAGGTAACAAATTGCAAGCTTTCGAGACTACACAGGTCTCCTCATCAGGCAAAGACTAAAAGAAATTCTGAAGAATCCCTGTGAATTGAGCATTTTCAGAGTGAGAAATCCAGTCCAGGTCCAGAAAGAAGCAGATTTCTTTTAGAAATAGAATATGTATTACAAAGTTATATTTTCACATGTACTATCGGTTTCTGAGCAAAAATAATTAAAACGTCTGTTACACTTTGTCATCTTATACCTCCGCTGATCAGATCTTTCCTCTTGTATGGCGCCGGTGCTGTGAACTGGAATGTCTTCTCTTCATATAATCGGAATTCTCTTCTACTTTGCAGCACCACTCCAGTGTGTGTGGTGTGTGTGGTGTGTGTGGGTTTTTTTCCCCTTCCCTGGGGTGGTATCACTAATGTCTGTTCCCTGTGGTAAAATTCTTAGCAGCCATTGTCCTCTTCCGGTGCCCCTCTGTTTCCGATCGGCCATCTTGTTACCACATCTCCTGAGTAATCTGAAGTCACAGCTAATGGTCACAAGCTCCCAATGTAAGTCTGTGAGGGCCTCGCTCTGGCTCTCATAGAATACCATTGAAAAGTGACTCTCGGCTCTCCCAGCAAACACTGGAGTGATTCGGCAGCTCACAACCTGCAGAAGGCGACCAGAGTGATGCTGAAAACGGCAAAAGATGGCAGCTGGTAATTATACTTGCATTTATTGATATCAAGCCGAGAGTGAAATGAAAAAAAAAAAACAAACTATGGAGCCGTACTTCATCGCACGTTTACTTTTGTGTATGCAAAGATTATATACGTTCTATTACCATATATGTACCATATAAGATGGGCCACTACCTTAGAAGTCAATGTCCGACCATGCTACATGACCAGGGATAAATGGCATTGGAAACTCCTCTACAGACAGCCTAGGTAATGGTGTGTGCCCCACATCCGTGTACAGCAGTGTCTGGCCTTCAGACTGTGACACACTTAAGGGTTGTCTAGTCTAAAGCTACAGTCACTGTATATGACTGTATATGACTGCAGACTTGTGAAGCCTCACATCGCGACATCGCGCCCAATCCATTCTCACATTCTCTGCCGGCAGTCTTGTATGTGATATGCATTCTCCCGGCTACATTCTGACTAGACTGTTTCCGGCCTCACTTAATACACTTGTGGTGAGTGAGGCCAGCCAGTCTAGTCGGGATGTGGCCGGGAGTATACATATCACATACTTTCGCTCACATGGGAGGATTTGCACGTCTGAAGTCACATAGAATGATTGCCAACTTGTAGTTTTAGAACAGACAACCCCTTGAAGGTAACACTGTGAGACTCCATGCTCCGCTGTTCTCTTTAAAGGGGTTGTCTGGGAATTAGAGACTCTGTTTCCAGGTTTTTGCTACCTTATCTGAGAGCTGCATAATGTAGGGGCAAAGACCCTGTTTCCACCAATTTCATTTGCTGGTCTGCTTAATGCAGTTTTGCTAAAGCACGGTTTTATCACCAGGTTTTCAGGGATAGGACTAGAAAACTGTAGCAATGTAGTCTTCAATATTCATGAGCTAATGCATAAGTGATTGGCAGCTTTCTGTGTACACTGCATATGCAGAAAGCTGCCAATCAGTAGTGTGGGTGGGTTATACAGAGCAAGCAGCCCAATATGTCATTTATTACTGGAATCAGGGACTTTGCCCCTATATTATGCTGATCTCAGATGGTGCTGCAGAAACACAGTTTCCAGGTCACCACCTGACAGCACCATGGAGGACGTCCTTCTTATCCGCAGTGGGACAGGAAACCACGAGAGTTCAAAAGGACCCTCCCCCTTCCACCCTTCAGTGTTTTTCCTGTCCCACTGTGGATGGGAACGACGAGAGTCCCGTCAGTTCCGTGCAGACAGCGTGGATCGGGGGGGCTCGGCCTCTTCCTTCCCGCTGGAAGAATCTGCCAAGCTGATACCCGTAATATAGGGTCACTCAGCTTTAACCAGTGTAAGCGCTGCTCCTGGTTTATGGGTCGCTTCCCCCCTGGGGGCTCTCGACCCTGGACGCAAGAACCACGATGTACCTGCAATGGCGCCTCTGCGTGGCGGAGTCCTGACCAAGCGCTTCGGGGGTATGGCAGGTCATCCTGGAGAGCGGGAATCGGCGTGACGATAGGGGAGCGCGGCGCTTCGGAGATCGCGCTCCTGCACGAGGCACTTCCGGTTCGCGGCTGCTGCGCTCGTCACTTCCGGGTCGCGGCCGGCAGCATGGGTTCGGCGTCTTTCATCTCCTTCTACCCTGAAGCGTGGGAGGTCCGGAACATGGCGGCAGCGGTATAAAAGGTATGTGTGGGCTGGGGTGGCTTGTCGAGCGAAAATGGAGGATAACCCAAAGCTTGATACGCTGCAGGAGCCCCAGGCGCATGTAAGTCCCAGGCCCTGCCCCCTCATAAAGGAGACCTTATAAGGAATTACCCCTTTATATATATTATATATTATATATTATAGGCCTCAACGGTTAAGAGATCTGGGAGAGGCAAGAAATGTCCCCTCTGTGCCATAAAACTGAAAGACTCCTGGCAGAAGTCCTTATGCGAGTCATGCACCAGTCGTATCTTGGGGGAAGAGCAGGCCGCTCTGATGACGAACATGAGGACCATAATCAGAGAAGAAGTGCAGGCTTCAATATCCGGCCTATCGCTTCCCCAGCCCATGCAGCCTGACCCCCAGGATTCCCAGAAATCCAGAAAAAGGCAGAGAGAATCTGATCTGTCGTCCGTGGACAGCTCTTTCGAATCCGACCTAGAGGAGGAGGAATTGAGCAGAGATCCCCCAGAGAAGGGGAAAAGATATCTTTTCTCATCTAATGATATTGAGGAACTGTTGGGTGCTGTTAGACAGACTATGCAGATTGAAGAACCCACGTCTACCCCTTCAGTGCAGGACGAGATGTTTGGGGGGCTGCGCTCTCACACCTCAAAGGTCTTTTCTGTCAATGCTCACGTTCGCTCTATGATTATAGAGGAATGGGAGGAGGCAGAAAAGAAATTGTCAATTCCTAAGGACTTTAGACTCCGCCTCCCCTTCAATCACGAAGATGTCAAGGACTGGGAGGACATCCCAAAGATTGACATTCCTCTGGCAAAGGTTTCCAAGAGAACCGCCATTCCATTCGAGGACTCCTCTAATTTAAAGGAGCCGATGGATCGAAAAGCGGATGGACTCTTAAAGAGGTCCTGGGAGAGTTCGGCAGCAGTAATCCGCACGAACATAGCGGCCACGTCTGTAGCACGGGCGATGCATTTATGGGTAGACGACTTGAAGGATCAGTTATCGTCCAAAACCCCTAGAGAAACCATTATTAATGCAATTCCTCTGTTGAAGCTTGCAACCGGTTTTTTAGCAGATGCTACAGCAGAATCGGTTAGGTTTACAGCCAGGGGTCAGTCTTTGTCGAATGCAGCCAGACGTGCTATTTGGTTGAAAAATTGGTCAGGTGACGTTCATTCTAAGAACAAGCTGTGTGCCATCCCGTTCTTAGGAGGAAGGGTCTTCGGACCTATCCTTGACGACATCCTGGAAAAAGCCTCTGACGAAAAGAAGGGGTTTCCAGAGGAAAAAAAGAGAAAATACCAGCCCTTTCGCAGAGGGCAGACTACAGGGGTAAAGGCAAGCAGGGGAGGTGGAGCTACCAAAAAGGGGGAGACAGAGACAGGAACAGGTACAGGGATTCAGGTCCCTCAACTTCCAAAACAGAATTTCGAAAGAAATGACGCCATCAGAATAGGAGGGCGACTATTGGGCTTTCAGGTACCATGGGAAAGAATTACCAAAAGTCCTTGGGTCCGCCAGATCATTTCTCAGGGGTACAAAATAGAATTCAGCTCTCTTCCCCCAGAAAAATACTTCGTGTCCAACATACATCTCTCTTCCGTCTCCCCTATGTGGTCGGACATTCAGGATCTTCTGCAGATGGCAGCAATATCCCCAGTTCCTCAGGGGGAAATAGGAAGGGGTCATTATTCAGGCCTCTTCTCTATAAAAAAGCCCTCTGGAGAATCCAGAACCATAATAAACCTCAAACCCCTGAACAAATTTCTGGTGTACAAGAGGTTCAAAATGGAATCCATTCGTTCCACAATTCCCCTTTTAGGCAAAGACATGGTAATGTGCACTTTAGACCTAAAAAGTGCATATTACCATGTTCCAATTTACAGAGATCACCAAAGATATCTCAGATTTGCGGTAGAAAAAGACGGAAAGATCTACCATTACCAGTTTTGCTGCCTTCCCTTTGGGTTAGCAACAGCGCCCAGGGTCTTTACAAAGATCGTTGTGGAGATAGTGGCTTATCTGAGAAATCAGAATGTCACGATAGTACCCTATCTAGACGATTTCCTTCTGACAGCAGATTCGGTGGGGCAGCTCAGGATCGACTGTCAATTCGTGATCTCCACTCTGCAGAATTTAGGCTGGGTGGTAAACTGGTCAAAATCCCACCTAACCCCCAGATCGAGAATAAAATTTCTAGGTGTTATCCTAGACTCAAACGCCAGAGTGTCTTTTCTTCCAGACAAGAAGCGGGTCGACATTATAAGAAAAATTCACCATTTTTCAAGAAGCCGAGTGTCCATCAGAGACGCAATGAAGATCCTAGGAATGATGACGGCCTGCATTCCTTGCGTCAACTGGAGCCAATTTCATTCTCGTCACCTACAGAGAGCAGTCCTCACTTCCTGGGACAGAAGACAGACGTCTCTGGACAGGGAGTTCCGTCTTTCCCATCAGGTCAGAAGATCTCTCCGATGGTGGACGGTCCCAGAGAACCTACAGATCGGGGTACCATGGATCCTCTCTCCAGCTATCACTGTGACCACAGACGCAAGTCAACAGGGATGGGGTGGTCATGTCCTAGGAAGATTTTATCAAGGACAATGGAGCCCAGAGGAAAGGATGAATTCCTCGAACCACAGAGAACTCCACGCGGTCTGGAAGGTCCTCTATTCAGCCCAACATCTGCTAGAGAACAAGCACCTGAAAGTCTTCTCGGACAATACGACGACGGTAGCCTTCCTACGTCATCAGGGAGGTCCGAGACATTTAAGATTACAGCATCTTGCAGATCGAATATTCAGGTGGGCGGAGGGAAGAGTCCTCTCGATTTCAGCAGTTCACCTGGAAGGATCAAGGAACCAGGTGGCGGATTTTCTGAGCAGAAAAAGGCTGTCAGCCATAGAATGGGAACTGAACAACGAAGTTTTCATCGATCTATGCCAGCGATGGGGAACTCCAGAAGTGGATCTATTCGCCACCAGAGAGAACGCAAAGGTCAGAACCTTCTACTCTCTAAACCCTCGGGAAGATCCGACAGGAGTGGATGCACTCTCCCAGTCTTGGAGCAGGGGTCTCCTTTACGCCTTTCCCCCTCTTGCACTTATCCCAAGAATCCTGAGGAAGATATACGAGGACAGAGCTCGGGTCATCCTGGTGGTTCCGTTTTGGCCCAAGAGGAGCTGGTTCCCCTTGTTGAAAAAACTAGCAGTGGAAGAACCTCTATTCCTTCCAAAAAGAAAAGATCTACTTCTCCAGGGCCCGGTTCTTCATCAGAACCCAGACAGCCTCCAGTTAGCGGCTTGGATCCTGAGCGCCAGATCTTGAAAGCAAGAGGTCTATCGGAAGAAGTCATCTCCGTTCTCCAAGCAAGTAGAAAACCTGTGACCTCTGCAATTTATTTAAAAATTTGGAAGAGGTTCTGCAGTTTTTGTGGAGATACGATAGTTGATCTTGATTGCCCTAACATTCCCAAGATCCTTGATTTCTTGCAGGAAGGGTTTAGAAAGGGTCTAAAACCAAGTACTCTGAGGGTCCAGGTGGCAGCCCTCAGTGTATTTTATGACTCCTCTCTAGCCTCCCATCCCTGGATTGCTCGTTTTTCCAGGGCAGTCTCAAGACTGAGACCCTTGATCAGGAAAACCATCCCTCCTTGGGATCTTAACCTGGTCCTTAATGAGTTATGCAAAGATCCCTTTGACTTAGCTGAGGATATAAACATCTCTAATCTTTCCCTCAAAACGGCGTTCCTAGTGGCCATTACGTCAGCTAAAAGACTAGGTGAACTCCAGGCTCTCTGTTCAAAACCCCTATCTGCAGATTTTTGAGGATAGGCTGGTTCTAAAGCTGGATCCAGCCTTCCTTCCGAAAGTCGTCTCAGACTCAAACATAAATCAGGAGGTAGTACTTCCATCTTTCTGTCAGTTTCCCAAAAACCAAAAAGAAAGGTTTTATCATAACTTGGATGTTAGGGAAACTGTCCTTAAGTATCTAGAGGCGACTAGGGCATGGAGACAGGATACTAATTTATTCATTCTATTTGGAGGCCCAAATAAGGGGAAAAAAGCCTCAAAATCTACCATCGCTAGATGGATAAAGTCCACTATTAGCCTAGCTTATAAAGCACAGGGTAAGAAACCCCCAGACAACTTAAAAGCTCATTCGTCTAGGGCAATGGCCACCTCATGGGCAGAGAAAGGGGGCGCTTCGGCAGATCAGATCTGCAGGGCTGCCTCTTGGTCCAGTCTTAGTACCTTTTCCAGGCATTACAAACTAGACGTTGTGTCATCTCAGCTAGCCTTTGGCAGGAAGGTGCTTCACGCAGTAGTCCCGCCCTAGAACCAAAAAGTCTCCTTTGGTACTTCTCCATGGTGCTGTCAGGTGGTGACCTGGAAAACGGTAATTAGACATACCGGTAATTATATTTCCAGGAATCCATCCTGACAGCACTGGTAGTTCCCTCCCTATATTACATGTAATACATACCTATGTGAAGTAACATTTGTATACATGTTTGTTGTGTTCAAATAAATTCTTTTTGCATCCATCCAGAAGTATTACTTGGAAAATCACTGAAGGGTGGAAGGGGGAGGGTCCTTTTGAACTCTCGTGGTTTCCTGTCCCACTGCGGATAAGAAGGACGTCCTCCATGGTGCTGTCAGGATGGATTCCTGGAAATATAATTACCGGTATGTCTAATTACCGTTTTCTGATTTCCTTTCACAGTTGATGACCTGTTTGTAGAATAGGTAATTAATATGAGGTGAGTGGGGGCCCTATATTGTCACTCATCAGTACATGGGGTAGCACACAGCAGCTCCGCACATTGCCTTATCGCCACCTGAATGGGCGATGAGGTGCAGTGTTTGGCATAGGCCACTAATCAATGTACAGAGCAGTGGTGTTCTGTCCCATACATCACTAATATCTGGCCACAGATTTCAGTTGATCGGGTGGGCAGGGGGACAAGATGGGTATTAAAGCACCACAGATATCCTACCGATAGGTCACCAGCTGCTTAACTTGTGATTTTAGGAACAGCCTTTTATCTTGTATCTATAGGGTAAGGGAAGCTTGCATATCTCTGGGGCAATTCTGAGATCAGACAGTTATTCCATATCCTTCAATTCAGTGATAAATTGTGATTTTTGTAATGACCTTTTAAGAAGTCCCGATCAACCTAACTACGGTAATTTTCCCCACAATCTGGTGCATTTTTAGGCTGTCTAATTCTAAGTTTACACAATTTATTACTTTCTAATAGACCACTTTTTAAACCAATATATTGGAGCTCACCATAGTAAATTTTAATGTTATAAGCATACTTGGCCAAACCCCCTTTTCTAGAATCTTCGTAACGTAGGAGTCAGAAGTACTAGGTCTTTAACTTTTTCTTAATGTCCTGATCACCGGTATTAGAGGTTATGGCATTGTTAAAGTAATGATGCTACCGTGCCATGATTGAAGCAATAATGACTGGTCTTAGAAAGTCTTTATATAAAAAAAACTTTGTACTATCCTATCAGAGAAATATGCTCCTTTCTTCACTTATGAGCCACTTCTCCTTTCTCCTACTGCTAAAATCTGTCTTAGGGATCATACTCACCTGTGAGAAACTCTGAGTCTCGCATGTTAATACCCGGTGCTGCACCTGGCACTCAGATTGGAGCATACGGCCACATAGGAATACGTGCAGCTGCATGCTCCGCTCCTGAGTGGCAGGTATTGAAGTGCGAGACTCATCCGAGTTTCTCACAGGTGAGTATGAGCCCTTAGTCATACCAAATCACATGGCTAGCTCACTGAGGGATTAGATTACAGCAGCCTATTGAAGCCTAAGGACAGGGAATGGAGCGAGGAGCAGAGAAAGAAGAACTGACATATGCAGGCTGGTGTTTTTTTTGTTTTTTTTTAATCTCGCTCCAGTGCTGGGTTCACATCTACAGTGCTCAGTACTGCTTTATGATATCCTCCATGCTGCTGCTTCTGAACACATGCTACATAAAGGCTGGAGAGCAGTAGTTGAGCATGATTGTGTGCTGTGTATGGGAGTCTCACTCACTAGCTCAGAGACAACTGAATATTACAGATGGCCTAAAGAACTGGGTAAAAAATACAGAAAAAATGCTATAATGGACAGTGTTTTTCCTGATGTCACACAGAACAGCTTTTTTATGAACATGTGCTTGAAATGATATACATTGAAACATTAAAGTGATATTATGTCATTTACAGACCAGAAAACATAAGTGAGGAAAACAAATTTCACTGTAGTCCTAGTGCACACTGTCCTCGTTATGGAGCATAGTAGGGTTTTACTTAGCGATGCTGGGAACATATTTTCCTATCAGTGCCTGCACCTCGAGTATAAATGTGTTATTCGTAGCTCTATCTCTCCTATTCTGCCTCCAGCTTTCATCTAATACTCTGAGGAGCCGCAGTTTTCTTTAGTCGATGTGTGGCTTCTGTTTTACTGTTGTGATTATGTGACAAACATGAAAGTTTTCTCCAATGTTCGGTGCTCTGGCTTCAGAGTAGCTCCGAGCTCTTATCAGCAGTTTTCAAAACATAAGTATCTGGCGGTTAATATGCGTGCGGTGACAGCTGCTGCTCCACGCTGAGGAGCTCTGTGCTCCCAAGATCCTCCCATTATGACAAGTCCTAGCAAACAAGCAACGCAAAGGGAAAACATCTCTCGGTGAACATATGCTGCCTATAAAGCAGGACTCGCTAGTTCTTTATTAGAAATCACATTAATATGACATCCGGAGAGCGCACCATTGAGAAAAATGCACAAGATGCAAAACGGAATACCTTCTAATTGGAAGGAGCAGGTGGCTTTAGGTTTAGCTGCGAGGCTTCTTGTGAGGGTCCCGCATGAACGCATTGTGCTTTTTTGTGTATACTCGTCTCTGATCAGTTCCATATAACTGCTGAGTATGCCTCCGCACAAGTGCTGCTGCCTGTTCGCTGGTTTTTATGTACTCTGATTATGTTCGATGTTCTTTTGCTTTTTTACATCTAATCTTACGCATTATGTGCCATCTTACATTATTGGGTAGTTTTAGTTACTAATAACCCTTCAGATACAACATGTTCCTGTCCCTTCTAAAAACGTTTGTTTGAGAACCACAGCGCAAGTTCATTTTCCAGTATCTACATTATACAGATGTGTCCTTTTTTTATATTTACTCTTTCTCACTACAAATCTTGAGATGTGTGTAACATTATGATCATGTCTTTGTCAGAAGATGTTTATGTGCTCACCCAGCAGTCTGTCGATGTGTCATGAATGATACAGTATTATATAGATATTGCGAATCCTTAAAGAAATATTCCCTTCTTCAAGATCCTATCCCAATATGTAGTAGGTGTTATAATAATATTAGCAATTACCTCCAATTGGAAATGTAGTATATTTTCTGACTCAATCTTTCCTCATGTGCAGGCATTGCAGGACCTTAGGTATCCATGGTTACGACCACTGATATAATGACAGTTGGCTAGTTGCTAGTGGTCGTAACCATGGATACCTAATGTCCTGCAATGCCTGCACATGAAGAAAGAGACAGAAGATCTACAATGTGGAGTAGTTATGGTACAGAATACAGCAGAGCAGATCATGTCTCTCCACAGGTCTCCACATTTTCAGTGAAAAATGGCGTTATCCCATGAACCAAATACTTAAAGGGAACCTGTCACCCCCCAAAATGGCTGGTGAGGTAAGCTCACCGGCATCAGGGTTTATCTACACCCGAAGAGGACGTCATGGAATGAAGATGGGAGGCGCCGAAGCGGACCGGAGACACCCATTTGACCAGACCGCATCGGGACCACCCCTGGGTGAGTATAATCAAACGTCTTTTTCTCCTCTTTCAGGTAACATCGGGGGCTTATCTACAGCATTACAGAATGCTGTAGATAAGCCCCTGATGCCGGTGAGCTTACCTCACCAGCCATTTTGGGGGTGACAGGTTCCCTTTAATGTGTCCAATACCTTCACTTTTCCATTCCTGCTATGGCAGCTCTTATTTTGGTGCTGTGCTCGTCACAGGAGGTTTCCTGTGTTAGAATGCGACCAGCGATGTATGAAGGGGGCTGGCTGACTACTTATTTCCAGCCCTCCTCTACAGTATATGCATTGGCCTAGACAGTGGTCCCGGACACTGGACTGGTGCGGGCACCTGGCATGATTTTGTATCTCGCACTAGGCTGGAAGGTTTGGGGTAGATGTTGCTACCAATCCTGCCTCCAATAAAGGTTTGTTGCACTCATAGCAATCTGATGTGGCCATACTGTGTGTCTTCAGTTTTATAGCAAACCATAAATAGTTTTATGCAAAAAGAAAAAAAAAAAAAAAAAGAGCATGAACCGCACATCCCAAAATCATACGTTGATCTAAAGCCGCTAGGCAAAAATTTAAATACTGAACATGAGGTTTTCAGTTTAACATTCTGATCAGACTGTATGAAGCCCACTGCCCCAAACCTCGTAGTGGGTCCTAACGCCCTAACGGAGCGGAGCCCGTTTTTTTTTTTTTTTTTTTGCACATAGCATGTACTTGTCTCTTTTTTTGGACCAGCACTCCTCCCATTTGGCTCAGGTGATTTTAATTAGCAGGAGACTGCAAAGTAAGGGGTCTAGCCCATTTTGGCTCTCACTGAAGAGCTGGAGGAAGGTGAGTTGAAATGCTCCCTTCATTTTGGTGCTGGTGCTGTGTGGCGGCCATTGTTGCTGTGGCTTTGTGCTGGTGGGGCGGCGCGGTCTGGAGTCTTGGGGACTCAGTCTCGCAGCATGGGTGCTGTGGGGCAACAGGCCGTCCGCCCTGCTGGTGCATGGCCGCTGCGGCGGTGGTCGCCGCACGGCTCCGCTCCGTTAGGGCGTTAGGACCCACTACGAGGTTTGCCGTGAAGGGGCAGTGGGCTTCATACAGTCTGATCAGAATGTTAAACTGAAAACCTCATGTTCAGTATTTAAATTTTTGCCTAGCGGCTTTAGATCAACGTATGATTTTGGGATGTGCGGTTCATGCTCTTTTTTTTTTTTTTTTCTTTTTGCACATAAATAGTTTTATTTCTGGCAGAGAATGTCTTGTCAATTGCATATAAGGTACCTATGGGTCTGTAGTATGGCCCTTTAAAGGATTTGGTGACCCTTTGTAGAGCCTGTACTATAACTAATAGTCACAATTGCCGCAATTAATTGTACAGCAGTCATCAAATGTTTTAGGGCAGTCCTTATGCATGTGCATTGTCGGTGCTGGGTGCATTTCCCTCCATTGCTCCCTTTATCACACTGTAGACATAGGTGACCGCAATAATACATTAGTGAGCCCCCTAAAATATTGCTATACAGAGCAGTTTGCTAATGTATAGGTTCGGTTGGGTGGCTTGTTGTATTGCATGGTAATAAAAATCCTAATAGTTGTATAGATAAGTAAACCAAGGTAATTATTAACCATATCTGTGCTGTAAAGTCCTATCATTGTACTCTGTACAATGTACACCGCTCTGTGTGCATCTCACCCAGGAGCTCTGCACTTCAGAGCGGTATTTTAACCAATCTGTGGGGGGACTCCAGACCCAGACACCCACCGAATAGCCGCTCATTACGGAGCCCCTATAATATATTAAATAAGTAGTACCTTTTGTGCAAGTGTCTTGGCTTTTGAGATTTGCTCTCTGGGAAATGCAGGCATTGCATCATCTGATGTGGTGAAAATAACTGACCCACTGAAATACTTCTTCATCAACAAGCCCATCCAGTGTTTCTGGCAGAATTAGAACTACAGCTCTGGGCCACAATATAGACTGCTGTATCACGATGGGATCCTTATAGGCATTGCAAACACATGGTTTGTGTGTTATATGTAAATATATATTATATTATAGAGCAAGGCTTCACACTTTCAGGTAGGCATTAGGTAGCATTTACACAGATCATTCCGTTTGATCCAAACAGGTGCAGATTTATACGGTAATTCTCCAAGGGATTCAAATAGAAAACCAGCCTCTTCTGGGCACAAAAATATCACAGCAAATAAAGTTAATTCAGCAGGCACATATGTCAGTACGGGCTACCCCGAACAGACTATAGTCCTTTCTCCCAGAGCAGACTTTATATACAGAAGAGCAGACTCCATACACAGCAACTTCCAGCTCTAAACAGAAGTGTTGAACTCTGGGCACAGTTTACACTGAATGGACTGAAGCTTCCACACGTTACTCTGCTGCTCCAACACACAGACTGCTCAGCTTTCCTAGCTGAGCCATGCAGTGTCCATTCAGAGAGAGGCTCTGGCATGTCTCTTACAGTTACAGCTCACATTTTGGCTGGACACTCACCAACTTCACCATACTCAACTCTGCTTCATTCAGCAGACTGACACACTTAGTGAACTCAGGCCCTTTTTCTTAATAAAAACCTAGGCAGGCACATCTAATCAAGAGCTGCTGTGCTTTGCTAACAAAGTGTATCTGGTCCATTGATCTGAATTGTATTTTTTTTTATCATTTGTCTGAAGAAGGGTTATTAGTCCTTATCAGACCTATTATACTGTAAATGTAATAATCGCTCAGATGGTTTGAGGTTGATGCACATTAACTGACTCAGATGTTTTTTCTACAATTTGACGTGAGACTGATAAGTATGCCTGTATAGTGTCAGACTGTTGAGCCTAGGGCCCACTAGTAACATTGACTCTGGGTACCTACTGTTCACCAACATGTAAATTTCACATTACCTTCTGTCACAAATTTACTTATGCTTCTATACAAGGCAGTGGGTAGTTTGTTTAAAGGGAACCTGTCCCCCCCCCCCCCCAGGCGTTTGAAACTAAGAGCCACCTTGTGCAGCAGTAATGCTGCATTCTGACAAGGTGGCTCTTTTAGTTCTGGGTGCTGTAACTGCCGAAATAATCAGTTTTGAATCCCAGCCCCGCATTGTGAATAATTCAGAAGACACTGCGGGGCTGGGATTCACAGGCAGGGCGGCCGCACAGGCGCAGTCAGCTGGACTGCGTATGAGGACAGAGGACGGGCAGCACTCACTGCGCCTGCCCAAGGCAGGAGAAAAGGGCGCAGGCGCCACCTCATTTCAAAATAGCGCTGAGGAGGCGGCGCCCGGCACCAAGAAGACTGGAGTGACGGCTGTGTGGTGTCTGCAGCAGGGGGGAAACGCCTGCCTCCAGGACTGAAGACAAGGTATTTTCTGACAAATTACAAAACGGATTATTTCTGCAGTTACAGCACCCAGAACTAAAAGAGCCACCTTGTCAGAATGCAGCATTACCGCTGCACAAGGTGGCTCTTTTAGTTTCAAATGCCTGGGGGGGGGGGGGGGGTGACAGGTTCCCTTTAAAGAAATGACTCCTGCAGGAGGACCCCCCGGGGGATTCTCCTGTTCCTAGGTGGGATATATATATATATATATATATATATATATATATATATATATATATATATATATATATATATATATATATACATACATACATACATACATACATACATACATACATACATACATACATACATACATACATACATACATACATACATACATACATACATACATGTCCATATATATTTGGACAAAGACAACATTTTTCTACTTTTGGTTATAGACATTTCCACAATGAATTTTAAACAAAACGATTCCGATGCAGTTGAAGTTCAGACTTTCAGCTTTCATTTGAGGGTATCCACATTAAAATTGGATGAAGGGTTTAGGAGTTTCAGCTCCTTAACCTGTGCCACCCTGTTTTTAAAGGGACCAAAAGTAATTGGACAATTGACTCCAAGGCTATTTCATGGACAGGTGTGGGCAATCCCTTCAATATGTAATTCTCAATTAAGCATATAAAAGGCCTGGAGTTGATTTAAGGTGCGGTGTTTGCATTTGAAAGGTTTTGCTGTTAAGTAAACATGTGGTCAAAGGAGCTCTCCATGCAGGTGAAACAAGCCATCCTTAAGCTGCGAAAACAGAAAAAACTCATCCGAGAAATTGCTACATTATTAGGAGCGGCAAAATCTACAGTTTGGTACATCCTGAGAAAGAAAGAAAGCACTGGTGAAGTCATCAATGCAAAAAGACCTGGGCGTCCACGGAAGACAACAGTGGTGGATGATCGCAGAATAATCTCCATGGTGAAGAGAAACCCCTTCACAACAGCCAACCAAGTGACCAACACTCTCCAGGAGGTCGGCGTATCAATATCCAAATCTACCATAAAGAGAAGACTGCATGAAAGTAACTACAGAGGGTTCACTGCACGGTGCAAGCCACTCATAAGCATCAAGAATAAAAAGGCTAGACTGGACTTTGCTAAAAAACATCTAAAAAAGCCAGCACAGTTCTGGAAGAACATTTTTTGGACAGATGAAACCAAGATCAACCTCTACCAGAATGATGGAAAGAGAAAAGTATGGCGAAGGCTTGGTACAGCTCATGATCCAAAGCATATCACATCATCTGTAAAACACGGCGGAGGCAGTGTGATGGCTTGGGCATGCATGGCTGCCAGTGGCACTGGGTCACTAGTGTTTATTGATGATGTGACACAGGACAGAAGCAGCCGAATGAATTCTGAGGTATTCAGAGCCGCCATACTGTGTGCTCAGATCCAGCCAAATGCAGGAAAACTGATTGGTCGTCGTTTCATACTACAGATTGACACTGACCCAAAACACAAAGCTAAAGCAACCCAGGAGTTTATTAAAGCAAAGAAGTGGAATATTCTTGAATGGCCAAGTCAGTCACCTGATCTGAACCCAATTGAGCATGCATTTCACTTGTTAAAGACTAAACTTCAGACAGAAAGGCCCACAAACAAACAGCAACTGAAAACCACCGCAGTGAAGGCCTGGCAGAGCATCAAAAAGGAGGAAACACAGCGTCTGGTGATGTCCATGAGTTCAAGACTTCAGGCAGTCAGTGCCAACAAAGGGTTTTCAACCAAGTACTAAAAATGAACATTTCATTAAAAATTATTGAATCTGTCCAATTACTTTTGGTCCCTTTAAAAACAGGGTGGCACCTGTTAAGGAGTTGAAACTCCTAAACCCTTCATCCAATTTTAATATGGATACCCTCAAATGAAAGCTGAAAGTCTGAACTTCAACTGCATCTGAATTGTTTTGTTTAAAATTCATTGTGGTAATGTCTATAACCAAAATTAGAAAAATGTTGTCTCTGTCCAAATATATATGGACCTAACTGTACATACAGTATATATATATATATATATATATATATATATATATATATATATATATATATATATATATATATATATATATATATATATATACTAGCTGTACTACCCGGCTTCGCCCGGGTTAATGACTGCTGTTAGCAAAATAGAATGTGTTAACAAAAATTTATTCTGCACACAAAAACCACAAAACAAATAGATAGAAATGTAATTATTAAAAGGCAAAAACTAAGCAAATAGAAGCATTTCACAACATATATTAGCTTTGTTATACTGAGAATGTCTTTGTTGCCTATATTAACCAATCAGAGCTCAGGTTAATTAACTGTAGCAAAATAGAAGCTGAGCTGTGATTGGTTGCTATTGGCAGCCTGATAAATCCCCAGCCAACAGGAAGCCCTCCCCCCTGGCAGTATATATTAGCTCACACATACACATAATAGACAGGTCATGTGACTGACAGCTGCCGTATTTCCTATATGGTACATTTGTTGCTCTTGTAGTTTGCTTATTAATCAGATTTTTATTTTTGAAGGACAATACCAGACTTGTGTGTGTTTTAGGGCGAGTTTTATGTGTCAAGTTGTGTGTGTTGAGTTGCGTGTGGCGACATGCATGTAGCGACTTTTGTGAGATGAGTTTTGTGTGGCGACATGCGTGTAGCAACATTTTGTGTGTTGAGTTGCATGTGACAGGTTAGTGTAGCAAGTTGTGTGCAGCAAGATTTGTGCATGGCGAGTTTTGCGCGTGGCGAGTTTTATGTGTGGTGCATTTTGAGTATGTGCAAGTTTTGTGTGAGGCAACTTTTGCATGTGGTGCAACTTTTGTACATGTGGCAATTTTTCTGTGTGTGCAAGTTTTGCATGAGGTGAGTTTTCCATGAGGTGAGTTTTGCACGTGTGGCGAGTTTTGCGTGAGCCTAGTTTTGCATATGGCGAGTTTTGCATGTAGCGAGTTTTGAGTGGTGACTTTTGTGTTTCGACTTTTATGTGGCGAGGTTGGTGTGTGTGTGTGGTGAAATGTGTGCTGAGGGTGGTATATGTGTTCAAGCACGTGGTAGTGTGTGGCGCATTTTGTGTTTGTGTTCATATCCCCGTGTGTGGTGAGTATCCCATGTCGGGGCCCCACCTTAGCAACTGTACGGTATATACTCTTTGTCGCCATCGCTCTCATTCTTTAAGTCCTCATTGTTCACATCTGGCAGCTGTCAATTTTCCTCCAACACTTTTCCCTTCACTTTTTCCCCATTATGTAGATAGGAGCAAAATTGTTTGGTGAATTGGAACGCGCGGGGTTAAAATTTCACCTCACAACATAGCCTATGACGCTCTCGGGGTCCAGACGTGTGACTGTGCAAAATTTTGTGGCTGTAGCTGCGACGGTACAGATGCCAATCCCGGACATACACACATACATACATACACACATTCAGCTTTATATATTAGACTAGCTGTACTACCCGGCTTCGCCCGGGTTAATGACTGCTGTTAGCAAAATAGAATGTGTTAACAAAAATTTATTCTGCACACAAAAACCACAAAACAAATAGATAGAAATGTAATTATTAAAAGGCAAAAACTAAGCAAATAGAAGCATTTCACAACATATATTAGCTTTGTTATACTGAGAATGTCTTTGTTGCCTATATTAACCAATCAGAGCTCAGGTTAATTAACTGTAGCAAAATAGAAGCTGAGCTGTGATTGGTTGCTATTGGCAGCCTGATAAATCCCCAGCCAACAGGAAGCCCTCCCCCCTGGCAGTATATATTAGCTCACACATACACATAATAGACAGGTCATGTGACTGACAGCTGCCGTATTTCCTATATGGTACATTTGTTGCTCTTGTAGTTTGCTTATTAATCAGATTTTTATTTTTGAAGGACAATACCAGACTTGTGTGTGTTTTAGGGCGAGTTTTATGTGTCAAGTTGTGTGTGTTGAGTTGCGTGTGGCGACATGCATGTAGCGACTTTTGTGAGATGAGTTTTGTGTGGCGACATGCGTGTAGCAACATTTTGTGTGTTGAGTTGCATGTGACAGGTTAGTGTAGCAAGTTGTGTGCAGCAAGATTTGTGCATGGCGAGTTTTGCGCGTGGCGAGTTTTATGTGTGGTGCATTTTGAGTATGTGCAAGTTTTGTGTGAGGCAACTTTTGCATGTGGTGCAACTTTTGTACATGTGGCAATTTTTCTGTGTGTGCAAGTTTTGCATGAGGTGAGTTTTCCATGAGGTGAGTTTTGCACGTGTGGCGAGTTTTGCGTGAGCCTAGTTTTGCATATGGCGAGTTTTGCATGTAGCGAGTTTTGAGTGGTGACTTTTGTGTTTCGACTTTTATGTGGCGAGGTTGGTGTGTGTGTGTGGTGAAATGTGTGCTGAGGGTGGTATATGTGTTCAAGCACGTGGTAGTGTGTGGCGCATTTTGTGTTTGTGTTCATATCCCCGTGTGTGGTGAGTATCCCATGTCGGGGCCCCACCTTAGCAACTGTACGGTATATACTCTTTGTCGCCATCGCTCTCATTCTTTAAGTCCTCATTGTTCACATCTGGCAGCTGTCAATTTTCCTCCAACACTTTTCCCTTCACTTTTTCCCCATTATGTAGATAGGAGCAAAATTGTTTGGTGAATTGGAACGCGCGGGGTTAAAATTTCACCTCACAACATAGCCTATGACGCTCTCGGGGTCCAGACGTGTGACTGTGCAAAATTTTGTGGCTGTAGCTGCGACGGTACAGATGCCAATCCCGGACATACACACATACATACATACACACATTCAGCTTTATATATTAGATATACCTGTATGTAATCTCCTGTATATAGTATATACCTGTGTGTCATCTCACCTATATATAGTATATATCTGTGTGTCATCTCCTGTATATAGTATATACCTGTATGTCATCTCCTCCTATACATAGCATATACCTGTGTCATCTCCTCCTGTATATACTATATACCTGTAGGTAATCTGCTCCTGTATATAGTATATACCTGTGTGTCATCTCCTCCTGTATATAGTATATACCTGTATGTCATCTCCTCCTGTATGTAGTATGTACCTGTATGTCATCTCCTCCTCTATATAGTATATACCTGTGTGTCATCTCTCCTGTATATAGTATATATCTGTGTGTCATCTCCTCCTGTATATAGTATATACCTGTGTGTCATCTCCCCTGTAAATAGTATATACCTGTGTGTCATCTCCTGTATATAGTATATAGCTGTATGCCATCTCCTCCTGTATTAGCCCTCGTTCACACGTTATTTGGTCAGTATTTTTACCTCAGTATTTGTAAGCTAAAATGGCAGCCTGATAAATCCCCAGCCAACAGTAAGCCCACCCCCTGGCAGTATATATTAGCTCACACATACACATAATAGACTGGTCATGTGACTGACAGCTGCCGGATTCCTATATGGTACATTTGTTGCTCTTGTAGTTTGTCTGCTTATTAATCAGATTTTTATTTTTGAAGGATACCAGACTTGTGTGTGTTTTAGGGCGAGTTTCGTGTGTCAAGTTGTGTGTGTTGAGTTGCGTGTGGCGACATGCATGTAGGGACTTTTGTGAGATGAGTTTTGTGTGGCGACATGCGTGTAGCAACTTTTTGTGTGTCGAGTTGCATGTGACAGGTTAGTGTAGCAAGTTGTGTGCAGCAAGTTTTGCGCATGGCGAGTTTTGCGCGTGGCGAGTTTTATGTGTGGTGCCTTTTGAGTATGTGCAAGTTTTGTGTGAGGCAACTTTTGCATGTGTTGCAACTTTTGTGCATGTGGCAATTTTTCTGCGTGTGGCAATTTTTCTGCGTGTGCAAGTTTTGCGTGTGGCGAGTTTTGCACGTGTGGCGAGTTTTGCATGTGGAGAGTTTTGCGCGTGGCGAGTTTTGAGCGGCGACTTTTGTGTTTCTACTTTTATGTGGCGAGGTTGGTGTATGTGTGGTGAAATGTGCACTGAGGGTGGTATATGTGTTCGAGCACGTGGTAGTGTGTGGCGCATTTTGTGTGTGTGTTCATATCCCCGTGGTGGTGTGATGATTATCCCATGTTGGGGCCCCACCTTAGCAACTGTACAGTATATACTCTTTGGTGCCATCGCTGTCATTCTTTAAGTCCCCCTTGTTCACATCTGGCAGCTGTTAATTTGCCTCCAACACTTTTCCTTTCATTTTTTCCCCATTATGTAGATAGGGGCAAAATTGTTTGGTGACTTGGAAAGCGCGGGGTTAAAATTTCACCTCACAATATAGCTTTGACGCTCTCAGGGTCCAGACGTGTGACTGTGCAAAATTTTGTGCCTGTAGCTGCGACGCCTCCAACACTTTTCCTTTCACTTTTTCCCCATTATGTAGATAGGGGCAAAATTGTTTGGTGAATTGGAAAGCGCGGGGTTAAAATTTCACCTCACAACATAGCCTATGACGCTCTCGGGGTCCAGACGTGTGACTGTGCAAAATTTTGTGGCTGTAGCTGCTACGGTTCAGATGCCAATCCCGGACATACATACATACATACATACATACATACACACACACACACATTCAGCTTTATATATTAGATATACATATATATATATATATACAGTGTGTGTGTGTGTATGTGTGTGTGTGTGTATATATATATATATACATACATACAGAGAGAGAGATCTATATTCACTCGTTTTTCTTTACTTAGCTGCTTTTTTTCTTCCATAATACAAATTCTAACAGTTTATTCAGTAGGACTATCAGCTGTGTATCCACAAGACTTCTGCTCAGCACAGCTGGTGGTCCCAACCCCATTTATAAGGCAAGAAATCCCACTTATTAAACCTGACAGGGCACACCTGTGAAGTGAAAACCATTCCGGGTGACTACCTCTTGGAGCTCATCAAGAGAATGCCAAGAGTGTGCAAAGCAGTCATCAAAGCAAAAGGTGGCTACTTTGAAGAACCTAGAATATAAGACATAATTTCAGTTGCTTCACACTTTTTTGTTAAGTATATAATTCCACATGTGTTGATTCATAGTTTTGATGCCTTCAGTGTGAATGTACAATTTTCATAGTCATGAAAATACAGAAAAATCTTTAAATGAGAAGGTGTGTCCAAACTTTTGGTCTGTACTTTTTATATAAATACAATTTTTGTACACAAAATAGGCAGAAACACAGATGAGTCTGGCCTAACTGTTTCAAATGTTATACTGTATATTTATAAATAAAAGTTTCCAATTGTATATCTCTGTGTGTATATAAGTAGATAGATAATTTTTATCATATGTTTATAAATATATAACATTTCAAACTTAGACCCTGAGTCGTCATAGTTTTTGTGCCTCTTTTTCTTTACAAAAGATGGTTCTGATACTGACTTTTGTATTTCGACATGCATACCGTATATGGGTGTTTTGTTTTATTTTTTCACAGAAACTGGACAATTCCTTTAAGTTAGTAACTACAGCAATATTGTTTTATTTTTTTAAGTGAGCACACAAAATGATAGAACAATCTACAGAGTTGCATCTGTAAGAAAAGTTACAAAGGTTTGAGTACATTTTCACTCCTTGTAGATGAGTTCCCATTTAATGCCTCATACAGTTACTGCTATTACTTTTTTGGCTACATCTCGGGTAGCTGTACTTACCTTGGGGAAATCGTTGCCCATAAGAATCACATCATCTCTGTATGCCGGACTTGCTAGTTTTGCCGCCTTTGTGTATGTATCGCGTAATGTACAACTATTAAATGTACTTTGTTTGCTATACTTGTATGGCTGAGCCTTGACATTTTATATGCAAACATTTCCAAAGTAAACTATGCTATCGCTCTTAACATGTTCTTTTATGTGTTCTTTAGGGAGAAGGATCTGGGGGCTAAATTCATTATTGAAATGGAAGGCAAGAAAACAACGATTACCAATATAAAGGCGAGTGTGATGCAATGTTTATTCTTGATGAATGTGGCAGTTTTAGCGATACCCAGAGATTTCATCTACCGAGAAGTTAATATGCTGGAATACGGCTCCATGCCTTTTTTATTATGATGACGCCCAGGCTAGGTGGAATTAATAAGTGCATATAATGGTCTTCAGCATAATAATATGGTTTAGCTATTCTGTTTTGCTTTGTGCCAGCAAACAGCTGCGGATGTATATAGTGTATATTCATGATGTAGTGGCACTACAGATCTGTATTCAAGAGGTTAAAAAAATACAGCTTCTAATAACAGCTTAAAGGTGTGTTGTCAGAAAATGACTTATTGTTTAAATCGGGTATTTATGTTAAACCAAAATAGATTTCTGATATTTCTTATATAAATCTTTTCTATGATGATAACGAGGCTGCTGAAAAGTCTTATGCACAGAACAATTGCGATATGGATTGCAGCATTTAGAGAGCAGCATGCTGCATTGCACCACTTTTTATTAACATTTTGTAGTGATGTGTAGTTAAAAGCTATGCAATTTTCCAAAGTGAAGGTGGAGTGGAACTTTACAGAATTGTCTCTGGGTGCATTCAGTGTACGATTTGCATAAATCTGGAAGCTCATTTTAATAGATCAGTTTTACTGAAAATGCCCTTCTAAGAAAAAAAAAAAAAGATAAATACTGGAAATATGGAAAGCACCTGTGTTGTATATTGTTCAAAGCCTGACAGTCACACACCTGAACACTAACTTTATTTTATGGGACTCAAATCCTGTTCCTCTTGTTCATTATATAGGTTGTGTACAGAAGATAACCTCTTATTTGTAGAAAGTTGGCAAACAATCCCAGTTGCACACAAAATCCCCTGGCCACAAACTTCCGATTGTCTGGTCTTGTGAAATTCTGAAATCACTCCTGTCCCACATGGTGTCAAGGTTCTCCGATGTCTGCCAATGTCATGCTTCCGGCCACAATCCGACTAGACATTCTCAACTTTTCTCAGTTTACTTTTATTGAACGAAGCCAAGCACGTCTAGTTGGCACGTGATCACATGTTTGTAAGTCACATACTTGCTGTCATATGACCACTCTGTTTCTGCAACATCAGAGTATCCGGACAGCATGCGGTGCGCTCTGTAAGGATTCAGAAGACTGCAGTCACTTAACCTGACTATAGTCTTTCACCACAAGATCAGACAATCCCTTTTAACTGCAACTATGCAGAAAGTTCCTAAACAATGGATTGCTTCTTTTTTTGTAGCCTTAGGCTATGTTTCCACAGTCAGGATACATCTTGGAATAATAATAATTTTCACAATTGGATGTGTTTAAATAAAATGTTCCTGTGCTGAGATAATCTTATAAATGTGCCCCTGCTGTGTACTGTGTAATGGTTGTGTCTGACTGTGCAGGAACATGGTCTGATCATACCACAGCTTCTGGGCAGGGGAGGACCCAGAAAAGTATACAGACAGGACAGCACAGGATCGCAAATGTTCATTTCTTTGAAATTAAACATTGTTTGAAAATAGGCAGGAAAAAGTTGTACCTCACAAAAAATAATCATTTGCGATCCCGTGCTGTCCTGTCTGTATACTCTATTTTTGCTTCCTCCCCTGTCCAGGAGCTGTGGTATGATCAGACCTCTTCCTGCTCGGTCAGACGCAGCCATTACACAGTACACAGCAGGGGCACATGTTTCTAAGAATTTCTCAGCACAGGGACATTTTATTTAAACACATCCAATTGTGGAAATAATTATTATTCTAAGATTTATTGCTTAAAGTTAACTTTTACTGGTGGGAAAAGCCCTTTAATAGGAGGGGGGTTTGAAGTATGTGTTCATTACCACGCCATCCACGTGGGGATTTGGGACGTTCTTTCTCTGAAACAGTGGTGTGCTCCATCAGTCGACCTTCCACAGTCATTTATGTGTGGATAAGTGTTAAATGTTTTTCGTGGAACACGCATGAATTTTTTATAACTTTTTTTGAGCAGTGAATAAGTCAAGAAGTGTATGTTGTTCCTTTACTCTGTAGACCTCGAAGTTACTAGTTAGTGCTAGTGCGCGTTACAAAGTGTCCAAAGGGGTAATGTTGTTTAGACACGTATGTCTGTGTGTGCGCTAGAGATGGTGTGAAACGACTCGGAGCACCTGTTCCAGCAGCCACTCCGCCAATCTGTGGCCGATGGACGGGAGCCCAGCAATCTGCTGCCAGCGTCTGCGACTCTTCTTTTGATTATCTGACCTGGCGCGTCGTCACATGTGCATCATGACGCTAGCCCAGAGGAGTTGGGTAGGTGGCCTGTCGAAGGTCTCCCGTCCGTCAGCCACAGATTACTGGTGGGCTACCAGACTGGGTCCTGTCAATCGATTTGCACCATGTCTAATGTTTAAATACATTATAATACTCATATTCTTTTTTTTTTTTTTTTTTTCGTGTTATAGTGCAGCATCTTCTGAGGATAATATATACTTGCAGTACCTTAGCCGTAGGCGCCATGATCCCCTGATTGTGGAAACACTGCCGCTTTGTGCTCTTGTCTTAAATGCAATTTGTTTAATGTTTGTGTGCTTAAATCCTTGTGGCAAAAGATGTCTTCTCTTTTCCTTGAGTTAATTAATCATCTCTTTGCCACCAGGGAGTTTAGGATTTCATGAAATTGCTATTGAAACTTTTTAGCTGAAGGTGATATGGGATTTTGTGTGTAAATAACACTGCATGATGTATCCCCCTAATTATGCATTTGTTTTGTTCAGTTGCCTGATGGGGTCACCGGGGACTCGGGTCGAGATCGCATGAAAATATTCACCTATGACTTTTCCTACTTCTCAGCAGATTGTAAAAATTCCAGCTATGTGTCTCAGGAACGGGTAAGACATTTTCTGATTCCGCCATTAGATTTTCTGTATTTCTTTCTGGGCATTTCAGTTTAATGAAGGACTGATGTGAACTGGGATTCGCAGCTCGCAGTAATCTTCCCGTGCGAGCCGCCGAGGCTGCTGCTTTATATTCAGCGATCACCCCTCTTATTTAGTAGCTGCTCGCAGAATGTGCTTACTGTTTGAAGGGGAACTTGGATTTTGCAGGAATTTTGGCAAGCTCGAGGCTTCAAGTTGATTGTTAATGCCAAAGAAACAAATACAGAAATGGATTGAAATAACATTCATATTCAGCTTGTCCGTAGGGAAAGAATCCGCTTATTTAGTAAAGGTTGGAATCTGAGTCATTTAATCCCTATGGGTTCTTTCCTTTTAGTTTTGTATACTACTGTTTTTGGAGAATATTGCACCTGTTTGCATATTAAAATGGTGCCAATTTTGAGGAGGTAAAGTTTGCAATAGCCTGAATTACTACCAGTGAAAATTTTCAAGCTCTTCAGAGTTCTCACTTGTCATGTCAGCTTTAGATGGCACCATCGTATGGACTGCCTACCATACTGCGAAACCAAAATTGTATCACCGTTGTTTTCTGTTGTGACTAGTGATGAGGTGATATCCAAGGACGCTTGTGTACTAATAGAGTATCGTCGGTGTGCTCGAAAACTATGCTGGAGACGACGTGGCTTCTTGTCTCACAGCTCTTTTAATATGATTGCAATATATAAAAAAAAAACTAAAACTAAAAACTTTGATGGGAGTGCTTCTTTAAAGCAGCATTCACACTTGACTGAAAAGATATGTTGCTGATTATGCCATGGATTTTACTGATTCCAGTTGAGCGCTGGATTTACCTGGCTATTTCTGGCAGTCCCATAGACGGTGAAAGGAGTGGAGGTCGAGCATGTGCATCTTTTCTTTATTCAAGATGGGGCATTGCCAAGCTCAGTTCCTTTGTTTCCAAAGCTCTTTTCTCGGGATCATTAGGGGTGTGAGCAGCAATCAGTAAATTATAACTTACTGTCTTGGGAATAACCCTCTAATAGTCCTGTATAATGATAGAAGTTGCAGGCTGAGCTGCAGACTTAGGAACCGCACTGCCGGTGATTAATACAGTGGGTGGTTGGAAAACGGTTAATGATTTCTATGGTCGGCTTTAAAATGCTCAGACAATGTAAAAAAAAATAAAAAAATCCTGGGTTAAAAAACATGACTGCTTCTTCCAAAACATTTCCATATCTGTCCTTGAGTTGAGTTTAGCGGCAGCTTGCAGTGAATGTGAATGCACCTCATTACCACATGCAAACTGGGGAGCAGTGTTTGGAAAGCCGCCATGTTTCTCTAATCCCGGTGAACTTCTTTAATGTGAAACGTGGCCAAATTGAGAGAGCGCGAATATGTTCATGTAACCAACTTACCAAAATTGTGTCTTTCAGGTTTTCCGAGATCTTGGCACAGATGTCCTGAAATCTGCATTTGAAGGCTATAATGCTTGTGTTTTTGCATATGGACAGACTGGTTCTGGAAAGTCCTATACTATGATGGGTAACCCGGTATGAACTTTCTTTTTTTTTTTATTCTTCCCTCCCTGTTAGCATTATTTTAAAGTTTGTTGAAAGAAAACCAATCTTGGTTTATGTGCACTTGATGTCTTTCAGGTGGATTCCACCCCCCCCCCCCCCAAAAAAAAAAAAAAAAAAGGGCCACAAAACCGCAGAAAAAAGAAAATAACAATGTACAGCAATGTTAAAATTGTCCCATAACACCAGAGATCATTATGTCTTATATTAACAGACACTTACTTTCAGATTTATTCATCACATTTTGTTCCCCTGTGGTTCCTTTCAGAAATAAGTGGGCGAGCCAGAACGACCGCCCTTATAACCCAGATCTCCATGTAGTTTGCTGTGCACTGCCAATCAACACGGCTTAACATCGGCAGAGCTACTGCGTATGCGCGGTCTGAGTGTAAAGTGATTTTCACAAAAAGTCGCAACAGTGCAGCCACTTACCGATACTGAGAATGGCGCACTGCAGCCATGTCTTGAATAATGCATTCTCAGCACTTCATTCATTGTGAGTGGGACTGCGGGAAACAGAGCGCTGTACGCTGCGTTCTCAGGCAGTCCTATACGCAATGAATGGAGCGGAAGTTGAGCAGGCGCACCTCTGCACCATTCCAGATGGGATCCTGCACTTCTCGGGGTTCTGGAGCCCTGTCCTCAGGATTGCTGTGGGTTACAACATTCAAACCCCCTGTGATCAGCAAGTTATTCCTTATGTTATAGATAGGAGAAAACCAGAAATGTTATGGAAAACCCCATTTCCGCCCCTGTAGAATAACACTACTGCATAGGTGCAGTGAATGCGTATGCTTGCTCCTCGTGGTAAAGAGTACTGCAGCAGAGCTTTGCACTGGTCGGATTCAGGGTACTTGGGGCACAGATTTATTAGAAATTCTGTGATTTGACTTACCGAATCATTAATTGACATTTATAGTTTTAACTTAGATCCTTATCTTCACTGTGGTCACTTATATAAAGCTTCTGAAAAGATCTGATACGGTCACGTGTAGCGTATGCTACCCACAAAGGGCGACATGGGTCTAATGCTTCTCCTATAGTTTAAAGTGCAAGCTATTAATGAATATAGGGCATTTTACTGGAGGGGGCTCCTGATTAGGCTTGGTTTGCAAAACACCAGTCTTAGTAAATTTCCCCCGTGTATTAATGAGTGTTAATGAGCTCGTTATGTGTTAATGTAGTAGCAGTGTTATATGGCCTTAGAATCTGGGGTATCGAGGTGGGTGTGGGTGAACACTTAATTTTTATTACAACACACAGAAGATCTGTCGTTGCCTTGTAGACGATTATTGCTGATTATGCGGTTCCTTCATGTAATATGTAAAGAGAATTTTAAGCCGTACTTTAAAAGCGAAAGATCTTGGCGTGTGTTTTTTGGGGATTGAACTAAATGTGAACATCAATCCGTCCGTCTGTCTGTGTGCTCGCTGAATCTGATTAATGATTTAAGAGAAAATTGATGCAACCACAGATAGGACCCCTGTTCAGCCAAACAAGCAAAGTATTACTAGAAGTGACTGATACAAGGTGGCACTGGAATCTCTAAAGTGTGAGCAAGTTACATGATGTGAAGGAATGCATAAGAATATGGCTGGAAAGGCTGTGGGCTGTTCAGCTCGGGAACCTGATGAAACGCAGTCTGTGCTGTTCTCTCATACATTATAACATGGAGGGTACGTTCACACAGGGCGTTTTTGCTGCTTTTTTTTCTGCAGCAAAACCTGATCTTCTTGGCAGGAAAGAAGCAGTGCCAAAAAGGCAGGTTATAATGTGTTTTTTGGTGTGTTTTTTTTTTTTCTTTGTCCATGCTAATGTCCTTTGGATTTTCAGCAGCAAAAATGCAGCAAATAATGATACCTGTGTTTTTGCAGCGTTTTTTCAACACCCATTCAAGTCAATGGGTGAAAACTCAGCAAAAACTCTGAAAGAAGTGACATGCTCTATGTCCAAAAAATGCAGCAAAGCACAAAATACTGATCACACAAAAACCCAATGTGTGTGCATGAGATTTCTGAAATCCCATAGGCTTGGCTGGTATTGTAAAAAGCAGCTGAAAATTAGCATTAAAAAACGCAGCAAAAAACCCCTGTGTGAACTTACCCGGAAATCCGATGGCGCCATTCATGTTCTATGGGATCTGTTATATGACTGATGTCTTAACCATCAAAGCTCTGGAAGAAACAAAAACTGTGACCTCAGATTAAGCTAAATACACCCACGCACAGGACAGGTGATAAGTGTATGATTATTGTGGATTTGACCACTGTGATCCAGCCCAAACCCCAAAATAGGGGTCTAAAAGTTCCCTGTGTTTTATGGGACTAACAGAACAACTATCTTTCAGTCCCATTAAAGTGACTAGAGCAGTGGTCACACCTGCTCACCATTGCTCCATTTACAAGGGGTTTTTTTTGCAACCTCTGTCAGATTGTTCAGGCCCCAGCAATCTGCTTTTCAGCAGGTTTGTATTTCTATTGATATGCAGTGGTAAGTCCCTTAAGTGGGAAACTGCATTAAATAGTTAAGGGATATGCATACATCCTATATTAACAAGTAATTTCCATCATTGAAGGGATTCTGTCAGGAAGATTTCACCACCCAAACTTTTTATATGCACATGTAGCTGTTTCATCTATTACTGAAAAATCAGCATTTGATTTGATGTGTTAATGAGGCTGTAGATCTAAAGCCTCTGTCACTCCAGCTCTATTTCCTTTCCAGTGCCGCTTGCTACTGCTTTACTGACAGCCTCTGGCACTGGGTGGGGAATAGATCTGGAGTGACAGAAGCTTCAGATCTCCAAACAGGTCTTCAGCCCTTTTACATATCAACACTGACTTCTCAGTAACAGAGGAACAGACCGGCCATGTAGAGTTGTTGCTCGACTTGTCTTTGAAAGAGCTACATGTTCATATAAATGGTTTGGAGTGTGAAATCCTGCTGACAGATTCCCATTATAGCTCAAGAATAGGTGGTCATTTCCAAATCGGTGATGGTACGACCTGTGGATCCCTGATAGATCTTGAGAGTGGGGGCTGAGATATCCGTCACTGAATAGAGGTGTGGCGAGATGTGCATATCACCACTTCTTCTCTTTTGGACTGCAGGAAAAAGCCAAGGGCACTACTTGACTATCTCTTGCAGTCCATTACAGAATGGCTGGGAGTGCATGCATAGCCGACTGAAAGTTTCACCTCACTCTAGGCTTCTTCTGAGGCACAAAGCCACCATTATACATACACCTTTGTGTATTTTCCCTTCCATCTTATAGATTTTGAGAACTATAGTTCCCAAATAGAATCAGCAGTTGTGGTAAGAGTAACCAAACACAACTTTTTTTTTTTCATGTAAAGGGAAAAGAAGTAGGAAAAATGCACAGAATGAGTGAGTCCAGAGTGAGTTTATTTCTGCTCAGGCGCACTTCTTTTTTTCTTGATAATTCATTGTAAAACATCTGAACAAAACATTCTGTTTAATACAATTATACTTTTCTACAATTTTGAATTTGGGTAGATTCTAGAATATATGATCGAAGAAAGGACGTGGTCTGTGTTGTACCATAATTAAAATAATGTATAATCTTGTATAACACTGGTAATAAAATCTCACTTTATCTCTGGCCTATTGATTAAAGCTTACGTTCACCTTTTGAACGACTTGTACGTTGTCACATACTGTCTTGTAGTTCACTCACCCAGACCCGTGTTCATCTGCTAGTTTCTTCTCCATTTTGACCTCACAGTCCTCAGGAGCTGCCTGCTTCATCAGTGTATCATTATTGGAGATGTACTATTTGTACCTTACTAGACTGTTTGGATTACAGAACATGCTGCTGAATAACTACTCTTATTCCAAACCAATTTTTTTTTTTTTTTTAGACTTTTTAATTGTGGTCATTTTCATTGCTTTTCTCCATTGATTTTTTTTTTTTCTAAGTATATAAGATTCTGTTTTTCTAATGATTACCGAGCACCATGGTCTTGTGTAAAAGCAGAACACTAATGATTTCCTGGTCTTGCTTGGGGTAAGCGAAGCATCCTATAATTAGTGACTTGTCTGTAATTAGACGAGTCGGTTCACTTGGCTTGTGTAACCTGATCGGCCGCTTTCTTTTTGCAGTCAAGTTGAAGATCATGAATCCTATAAAGTTTTACATTTATAAGGGTTGCCTTTTTTGTAGAGGCTTTCCACTCTGGCTAATGAAGCAGCGTCAAAAGTGATGGGCCCTTTCTACTTGCCCTAATCTGGCATATACCAAAGAAACTACTCTTATAATTTACTACCGATGTTATATGTCACCTATAGACCTTAACCAGTAGGGTGGGTGACAGCATAGTCTACTACAGGCCCAACTGCCAATGCTATCCCCTTAGTGACCAACAATACAACTTATAACTGACCTGATCTAAGAGAACAGCACCCCCTGAAAGGTGAGATGCAGCAGCCGTCAGCAGTACACTATAGCTGACACCCTTCAGCATCAGTCACGATCAGTATTACTACCGACCATAGCCGTTTAAGCCCTTAGTTGCTGCTGTCAATTCCTGAAAAGCACCTGAAGGGTTAATAAACTACTAGACAGCAGTTTTGAATATGTTGAGCAGTGCGGTTTTTAAAGGGCCACTGTCACCCCCCTCCAGCCGTTATAAACTAAAAGAGCCACCTTGTGCAGCAGTAATGCTGCAGTCTAACAAGGTGGCTCTTTTAGTTTTTGATTCATTTATTACCTCAATAAAGCGTTTTAAAAATTGTCCACAAATACCAGATATTGTACCTGGAGGCGGTCCGAATCGTCCTCTATGAATCTCTCAAATGCCGTCACTCTTCTCTTCAGGGGCGATGGTCGCCGCCCCCTTCGCGCTGTTGCTTCTTAAATCCGGCGCCTGCGCTGTGCGTGCCTGCCTGGGGCAGGCGCAGTCTTCATTGTCAGTCACAGCTCAGACGCAGGGTGCCTGACTGCGCATGTGCGGGCAGTGCGGCCACCCTGTTGCTGAATCCCCGCCCCGCACTGTGTTATTCATTATGCACAGTGCGGGGCTGGGGTTCCTGGACATGCGCACTGCGCTTGTCAGACGCTCCCCCGGTCCCCCGCCTTCCAGCGTTGTTCTTTGTGGCTGTTCAAAACGTCAGCAATGAAACCTGTATATTCCGGCAATGCTGGAAGGCGGGGGACCGGGGGAGCATCTGACAAGCGCAGTGCGCATGCCCAGGAACCCCAGCCCCGCACTGTGCATAATGAATAACACAGTGCGGGGCGGGGATTCAGCAACAGGGTGGCCGCACTGCCCGCACAGGCGCAGTCAGGCACCCTGCGTCTGAGCTGTGACTGACAATGAAGACTGCGCCTGCCCCAGGCAGGCACGCACAGCGCAGGCGCCGGATTTAAGAAGCAACAGCGCGAAGGGGGTGGCGACCATCGCCCCTGAAGAGAAGAGTGACGGCAGTTGGGAGATTCATAGAGGACGATTCTGACCGCCTCCAGATAAAATATCTGGTATTTGTGGCCAATTTTTAAAACGCTTTATTGAGGTAATAAATGAATCAAAAACTAAAAGAGCCACATTGTTAGACTGCAGCATTACTGCTGCACAAGGTGGCTCTTTTAGTTTATAACTGCTGGAGGGGGGTGACAGTGGCCCTTTAAAACATTTGGGGTTTTGACAATATATGGACCCCCCAACGTCACTTCAAAACCTGAATAGGTCTCTAAAGAAAATTAAAAAAATGGAAAACGACTGCTGCAATTTTAAAGTTTCTAATATCCTAACAAAATAAAACATTGTACAGATGGTGCAGATGTAAAACAGACATAAGCGAAATGTTGCTTATTAACTATATTGTGTGTCGTATAAAAATGGATAATCATTTAAAGTTGAAAAATTGCAAGTTTTTATTAATTTTTCAAATTCCTGATTTATTTATTTTTAAATAAACACAAAATATATCGACATAATTTAACATTAACCTAAAGTATAATGTGTCACGAAAAAAGTCTAAAAACAATCTCTGGGATATGTTAAAACATTCCACAGTTATTGCCGTATAAAATGTCACATGTCAGATTTGAACAGTTTGACCTGGTAACAAAGGGGCTAGGTGGCAAACCTGACTTTATCCAACCAATCATTATTGTATCTTCGAAATTGCATGAACTAGCACGTGTGTGTGTCTTGAGAGCGTGTGTGATTAAGGAAGGCGCTTTTATCAGGAGGAAGTATATTTTAATGAGACTGACAGCTTTTGCATATGGCTATTTGTAGAATTGCTATTGGTTGTGGCTTTCAAAGCCACGTGACTGACGCAGTGTTAAGCAGCAGCGATGGCTGTTGACTGAGCTTGTTTAGCCAATATATATCTGTCTCAACTTTCTCATGTTCCCTCCCGATGTTTTTAATGGTAAAAGGGTAGTAAGCTTCTGCCAGATAATTGTGGTGGTGGCCTAGCTCCAGGTAGAACTAAATGGTCTGGCATATATGGTATATGAAAACTGCCAGTTTCTTGTCCCCCACAACATCACCTGTCAGGGCGATCCTCATATACATTAGATGGTCCACCAACCCCTCCCAAATTAGTGGGACCGACCGACATTCACTCCTTCCCATCATTAGTGCAATTAGAGTTAGCTGCTATTTAATCAGTCACTGACTGACAGCAGCTTATAAATAGTGTAATAGTAGTGGAGCATCTGTTCTGGCGGCCACGGACTCACCTCTACATGCAACACATTCGCGGGGTGCCAATGGGTGGCCATTTCAACTAAGGTTCTGCTGAAAGTCCCGTCTAAACCATTTGGCTACTCCCGTGGAGCCCAGCCTACGTTTGGACTTCATAGAAAATTGTGATTTTTACCTTTATGGTCAGCAATACTAAAACAAGCAAATATTATTTGTTCAAAGCCCCTAGGGGACCTATAAAAAAAAATAATTAAAAAGTAATAATGTTTTCTTTTCCCCAAGTATTAAAGGCAACCTGTCAGTATTAACCTGCAGATGTAGGGTTAGTCTGCAGGTAAACAATGTTACAATACTGTTTTTCCGTCTTACTGAAAGTGCGGCTATCGGGAGAAAATGAATTTCATTCCTCCTGGATGCCTCTGGCTTTCAGTCAGTCATGCATGCAGCAGTTTGTCACCGCTCACTATTGTGTGATGCCGGCTGCAAACACGCCCCGGCACTTGGATCGACAGCTCTGCACATATACGTTGCAGCACTAGCTGTTAATTCATGTCACTTATTTGTAGAATAAAAAATAAATAAATTCTGATTTAATTTTAATCTCTTTAATATTAAAGGGAAAAAACTGTATGGATGTGAAAGCAAAATCAATAACCGTGGCAGAATTTTTAACAATTTAAAGACACCCTATCGAAAACATCAGAAAAGTGCTCAGCAGACGGCCCCAAAAATTACTCTTCCGGGGAGAAAATATTTTTCCATTTCTTGAAGTGTCTTCCTCTAGACCAGTGTTTCCCAAACTCTTGTCCTTAGTGCCGCCAACATGGCATATTTTCAGGATTTCCTTACTGATCAACTATCCTTCTAGCGTCTTGACAATTTTTTTTTTTTTTTTTTTTTTACAAAACTCTCTGGTCTTAAGGGCATAAACAGTTTTAAAATGGCTAAATTTTTGTCAAATTTACAATATTTTCAGAAGTAAATGGAAGTTATATTTAATAAATTTTTACCACTATCCGTAAGTACAATATGTCACGAAAAAACCTTCTCAGAATCAGCAGGATCCGTTGAAGCGTTCCAGAGTTATTACCTCATAAAGTGACAGTGGTCAGAATTGGAAAAACTAGCCTGGTCAGGAAGGTAAATACAAGCTCTGGCAAGAATGGATTAAACTGATTATTGGGGTCAGAAATGCATAACTTCGTTAAAAAAAAAAAAACACACTTTTTTTCTGTTTTAAAATTCTCTTTAATATGATAAGACTTGACCATGATATCTCTGAGGAGATCTACAAAATGTGAGCACCTAAAATGCTTCTTCTTACACAGGGGGATTCTGGCCTAATACCCCGGATTTGTGAAGGACTGTTCAGTAGGATTGCTGACGTTACCCGGAAGGGGGATGCCTCTTTTCGTACAGAAGTCAGGTAGGTGTATAATGATAAGAGTAAAGTCGCCACATTTGGAAGAAGTAACTTCACTTTATCTTTTTACTTTTTAAAGGGGGTTGTCCTACTTTTTGTAGCCCTTTCATTATGTGTTCCTATTTATAACACACAAAGGACCCCTTGTTCATAATGGATATATAATGGCAGTGTGACATGTTTCCTTTTTAAACTGTACATTTTGTGGGGTTTCTTTCAGCTACCTAGAAATTTACAATGAAAGAGTAAGAGACCTGCTAAGAAGAAAGTCGTCCAAAACCTTCAATTTACGTGTTCGAGAGCACCCTAAAGAGGGTCCATATGTTGAAGGTACCGAATTCCGCTTTGCACAATCACTTATGTAATATTGCAATTGTGTGTAAGTGATTTTCATTGTTGAAGAATCTTAATATGAACTCTGTAATCATATTACTATTGAAGCGGGTTTCTCACAAGGAACATTGAAATAAATATCATCTGCTTAGTAGTGATGAGCGAACGTGCTCGGATAAGGCGATATCTGGGCATTCTCGGGTTCTAACTGATTGACTTCGGTGTGCTCGAAAAATACGTTCGAATCCCCTCTGCTGCATGTCTCACAGCTGTTTACAGCCGCAATACATGCAGGGATTGCCTGTTTGGCCACATGTGTTGCGGCTGTCGAACAGCCACGAGTCATGCAGCCGCAGGGACTTGAACATAAAATTCGAGTACGCCGAAGTCACACAGCACCAGATCATACTCTGATAACACCCAAGCTGTTGACCCTACTAAGCAGATGATGTTTCTTTGAATGTTCCTTCTGAGAGAGCCACAAATAAAAGCAACATCTCCCAATGCATAAAAAATGGTCTCACACCGGTCCATAAAAAAAGTCTGAATTTAGCAACAGTTAATTAATTTTTTTTTTGACGTTCTGAAAAACATATTTGTATTCCGCAACAGTCATTGTAAAAGCAAACAATAGTATTTTTTTCACCATTTCATAGTTTTTTCCTATTTTTCAATATTTTATCTGGTAAAATGAATGGTGTCATTAAAAACTAGAACTCTTCCCGGTACAAAACAAACTCTCATATGACAATGTATAAAAAGTTATGGCTCTTGGACGTAGGCGAGGAGAAAAATAAAAGTGTAAAAATGAAAATTGGCTGGAAAGGTGTTCTAGAAATAATATACTATCGGCTATGTTTTCTCACCTTTTCAGAATCAATAAAAAGAAATGTGAAACCACTTCACAAATTGTCGTAGAAATAAAACGACAGTCACTTTTTTCATTTATTTCATAAATTGATAGTACTCGTGAAAATAAGCAACTTTGTGATATGTCTTTTCATAAAATTCTGCTTTTTTTCACCTCCTGAAATGATACTTCACTCTTAAATTCACAGGTAAAATCTGGGTTCAGTGACAATTGATCTTCCCATTACTGAGGTAGGAGATGATAGTTCCTGCTTTTCAAATTCTATGGAGAGGAGTTGTTCGAGGCAGACAGACATCATAAGTTACAGGCGTCGATAGAACTTTGAGCACCAGTTGTCATCTCCTATCTCAGTAATGTAACAATCTGTCTTCCCTGAATACAGATTTCACCTCTGAATTGAGAATTATGAGAATGAGTGATGAGTCCAGGAGGATTAAATAAGATTTCTCTGATGAGAAATATCACCAAAATAGAACGTTACCCTTGAAATAAAGGTCTACTACGGTTTTGTGTCTCCAGCTTTTAACTTTTGGTTGTATCTAAGACGAGTTTCCAGAAATGTCTGGTATTTCCACTGCCCAGCAGCCGGTGCATGTAATGGCTGTACCATAGGATTTCTGGCTGTGGATGCATAGGACTAAGTATTTCTATGCATTACGTGGTCCTGATAGAAGGGGCCACATTTCAGGTTCACCATTATGCTTCTGATATCTGCAGATTTGTCCAAGCACTTGGTTCAGAATTACAGTGATGTGGAGGAGCTGATGGATGCTGGGAACATTAATAGAACCACGGCTGCCACGGGAATGAATGATGTGAGCAGTCGGTCACACGCCATCTTTACCATCAACTTTACTCAGGTACTGTGCTGTATGGTGATATCTGCAGTATTGTGCTCAGTGCCGGACAAGGGTGCTAAGGGCCCACCAGGGACACTGACTCTGGTGGCCCACTGTTCCTCTCCATGTAAATATCACATTATCCTCATTCAAATTTACCTATGTTTCTGTAGAATAATAAGTGGGTTAGCTAACTGAAGGTTGAGATGATGCCCTCTTCTGTACATAGTGAAGCAAATGAGAATCAAATGATTACCCCCAGCTATAAGGACGCATGCATAGTATGACACAAACCCTAATGAGACAAGGGGAAAGAAAACAGCGTCCACAGTAACTGGAGAAAAATGCGTAAGTTCAACGCTATTCAATTAAAATCATATAGAAAAATGCGTATATAGAACTTATTATTAAACAGACTTTATTTAAACAATAAAATAATTGTACAGTACAAAATCTAAATAAGATATTATATTAGCCACCAGTGTACTCAAAGTGAGCCAAGCAGATGTTATACAGGCACCACTACTGAGCGGGTAAAATACTAGAAGGAGTCATGCATATAAAAGCACATTGTTATTCCAGTGTTATTATAGGTATAGGGCTGGGGGCGCACCATTGTTATATTTCGCAATCAACAATTATACAAACCACCATAGTGTGCGTCCATGACCGTCACCCATACCACATAAGTCAATTTAACAACAATGTATAGAGCATTAAGCATATAAATAGTTATACATGTAGGCAATCTTACCCGTCCTCAGAGAGTGGTGCCACAACCCCTACGCGCGTTTCGTCAGGGACGAAGGCACAGCGCCGAAACGCGCGTAGGGGTTGTGGCACCACTCTCTGAGGACGGGTAAGATTGCCTACATGTATAACTATTTATATGCTTAATGCTCTATACATTGTTGTTAAATTGACTTATGTGGTATGGGTGATGGTCATGGACGCACACTATGGTGGTTTGTATAATTGTTGATTGCGAAATATAACAATGGTGCGCCCCCAGCCCTATACCTATAATAACACTGGAATAACAATGTGCTTTTATATGCATGACTCCTTCTAGTATTTTACCCGCTCAGTAGTGGTGCCTGTATAACATCTGCTTGGCTCACTTTGAGTACACTGGTGGCTAATATAATATCTTATTTAGATTTTGTATTGTACAATTATTTTATTGTTTAAATAAAGTCTGTTTAATAATAAGTTCTATATACACATTTTTCTATATGATTTTTATAGTGAAGCAAATGTATTGTCAGCTACTAATCCTATAGGTGGTGTGGAGCGCTCATTCCTGCATTGGAGCCCACCGGAGGATTCTCCTTTGGGTCAGTCCGAGCCTGAATTTGTGCTGATGAGAAAGTCAATAGCAGCCAACACCTAGAATTGTTTGTGGTGTCCCCGAGCCTTTCCTGAACTAATCTTGAAGTGTGAGGTGCATTATGCTGCAAGAAAGAGGCCATTGCTTTTAGGCAATATTGCTGCAATGAAGATGTATTTGGTTTACAAGAATGTTGAGTAAGTGGGATATGTTAAAGTATCATCCTCATTCCTGCCAAGACCTAGAGATTTTGTACAGAGGGTCACACGGCCTAATCGAGCTCGCTTTAGTCCCATGCCGCAACATGGTGCCTTCTCTTCCTTACACAACTGATCATCTAAGTGAATACGATATTCATCATGTTATGGAAATATTAGGGTTGGATAAATATATCCCTGTGTGTGCTGTGGCCGCTCCCAATTAGACTGAGTATTTTGAGCGCTCATCAAGAATGGACTGTACACAACTGTGACAGAACAACATTCCATCAATACTAAATTTTATTGTACATACATAGTTTTATATTTTCACATAGAAAGGAGTGTTAGGGGTTGTCAGGGGTGGTCAGTTAATTATCATATTGTCTAGCTCCTCTGTCATTGGTTATCTAAACATATATGGAATATTGTGATTAATGCTCATATGACTGCTGATCAAGCAACTAAACTCGAGTTCTCTGTCTAGGACGAAGATGACATTTGATCAGCAGTCACCAAACATCTGACACTCTTCTGCTTTTAGGGGTGGAAAACCCCATATGATCTGTCTGGGTTATATTAGTTCAGTTTGTGTCAGCCATTTTAAACCATTTAGTATAATGTATATATTAGCTGTGAGCATATAAGTATATATTTGATTATAGAGGAGTATACATGCAAGTGAGATCTACATGATATATATATTTCTATCACAAGCCCCCCTTAGATATCACTTGCCCTAATCCTAGCCTCCTGTCCCAAAGCGCTGCAAATCTTTTGTGCTGTTGGCGAACTGACACAAGCCTAACGCCTGTGCCCCACTCCATACAGACTTTTCGCAAATGGGCGGTCAGGAGATCTGTCCCTAACGGGGGTTCGTTGCAATCAGTCTCTTAGTCAATAGCATGTGTAGTGAGCGATGTGTAGTCTTTATCAGGTAGGTCATCTGTTCAGTCAGGCAGGGCATCCACGACATCATTCTGGCTTGGGTGTCATCTTCTGGTAGGGGAGCTTTCTTGCCATGCGATGAGTGGATCCAAGTGGGTCTTCCATCCAGTTTCACAGAGTTTGGTGTCATCAGCAGCACTTGAGCAGGATCATCAAATCTGGGATCGAGTGGTGTTCTCCTTACAAGCTTTTTCACCAACACCCAGTCTCCTGGCTTCTAGGAGTGCATACCGGACACTGAATCTGGATCTGGCAATGAAGAAAAAAACTCGAGAATGGGTGTTAGCAAGTTTCTTGGAGATTTCAATTACATAAGCAGACAAAGTATCACATTACATAGTCAGCTGCTGAGGGAAAAGATACCCCTAACCTGGGACTAGACACAAACAAAATTTCATATGGTGACAGCTTTTCTGGGCCTCTGGGAGTGTGCCTAACACTGAGTAGTGTGATTGGGAGTGTGTAGGCCCAAGTCTGACCCTACTGCTGACTAGATCTCTCATGTGAGGTTTGCTGTGAATGCGGGTCCCTGGTCACTCTCTATCACTTCTGGGACCCCATAGCTGCATATCTCGTCTCTGAGAGTAGCTTCTTTGCTGACTGGTTCTTCGCTGGGAAAGCTTCTGGCTGTCATCTTGAGAACATGTCCACGGCCACAAGGGCATATTCGAATTCTCCACTTGGCGGCATCTGGATGTGGTCTATCTGGATCCTTTGGAAGGGGGTACAGTGGTCTGGCAAGTTGATGTGTGGGAACTTTCTTCATTCTTCCAGGGTTGCATTTGCCACAGGTCAGACAGCTGTTTATGAACTTGGCTGTTAGGGTGGAGATTTCTGGAGCGAACCAGTAAGCACCAATCGGATCATTCATCTGTGTCTTTAATCTGTGCGTGGGCCCATGTGCCCACTGGACCACCATAGGGTACATGCTTCGGGGTAAACAGGGTTTGTAGTCCATTTAGTATACCCTTCCTTCTTCATGTGTTGCTCACTTCTGCATCCAGCATTCCTTCTTGTCCTTTGGGGCTTGCTCTTGCAACTTTTTTGAGCAGATCCCAGGATGTCATCTTGTCAGGTTTCCTGTCTTCAGCCGTCCTGTAGTAGCCGTCCGGCTCTACGACCTCTTCCACTTGTCCATATTGTCTTTCCTTGACTGTTTCTTTGGCTGCCATATCTGCCATGTTGTTGCCTCGTGCCCCTACTGTGTTCAGTTTTCCATGCGCTTTGACTTTTAGCATTGTCACCACTTTTGGAAGTTGAAGTGTGTTCAGCAGGTCCTTAATGGCTCCATTGATGCTTCACGGTTGTTCCGCTTGCTGTGAGGAAGTCCCTTGCAGCCCAGATGGGTCCGAAGTCGTGTGCTATGCCATGCAAGTACCTTGAATCGGTAAACATTTTCTCAGTCTTGTCTTCTGCCATCTGGTAGGCCTTCATCAGCGCTATCAGTTCTGCTTCCTGGGCTGACAGACTGGGCGGCAGACTTCTGGACCACAGGATCTCTTGATTGCTGGTCGCTGCACCTCCCGTGTGGAATCTTCCTTCATCATCTGCAAATCTGGAGCCATCCAACATAGAGGATCAACTCTGGGTTGGTCAGTGGCTCTTCTGCCACCTTGGGTAGTCCTGCTGTTTCCTGTTGCATGATGCTGAAGCAATCATGGACATCCGTCCGGAGCAAATTCAGATCCCTGCAGAAGGTATCATGCAGATTTTGATCAGACTTTTTATCTGAGGATCCGTATCTGTATCCCCCCTTGGGAGTGGGAGTAGAGTGGGCGGATTGAGGACTGTGCATTTGGAGATGGTGACATTGTTGGGCAGGAGTAGAGAGCACTGGAGGCGAAGATGCCTGGCGGTGGAGAGATGTTTTAGCTGGGTTTGGTTGAGGATTGCTGAGATGTCATGCAGAGCCAGGATTTCCAATGGTTTTTCCACTGATGTCAGTAGTCCTGTCCAGGAGGGCGTGTGCTGCAACTGCTGCTCTCATGCGGGAGGAAGAGGCTTCCCTTGCAACTGGATCCAGGCAAGCTGAAAAGTAGTCCGAAAGTCTCTGCTTTCCCCCCTGAGGCTGTGTCAGGACTCCAGTAGCAAGGCCTTCTCTTCTCATCAAGTAGAGACGGAATGGCTTCTTGTAGTCAGATAGGCCTAGTGCTGGCGCTGAGACTACAGAGCCTTTTAACTTCTTGAACGAACTGAAGGCCACATCTGTCTGGAGGAACGGGGTCACACTGACGTATTCACACAGAGGCTGCATTAGGACGGAAGCATCAGGGGTCCAGGCTCTGCAATATGAAACTAGACCAAGGAGGGCCTGTAGCACCTTTGGAGTTGTCGGAGGGACCATCTTCTCCACTGTGGTCTTCCGGTCATCTGTCAGGTGTTTCGCCTGGTGAGCAATACAGTGTCTCTGGAACGTAACTTGCTTCAGACACCACTGGACTTTGTTCTTTGAGATCTTGCAATGCTGCTCCGCCAGGTAGAGTAGGAGATACAAGGAATGGGCTTTACACGTGTCAAAGTCAACTGCACAAAGGAGTAGATTGTCCATGTATTGTAGCAGGGTTACTTCTGCTTGTTCTGTGACTCAGTTGGTGAGAACTGTGGACATTGCTTTGGTGAACTGTGAAGGGCTGTTCTGGGCCCACTGTGGCATCACTGTCCATGTGTGGTGTCCCCCCTGGTGCATTATGGCAAACAGGAACTGGTCTTCCGGATGAGGGGGAACACTGAAGAAAACATTAGCCAGGTTGTTCACTGTGAACACTTTTGCTGTGGCAGGCACATTCGAGAGCAGAGTGTGCGGATTCGGCATAATTGCAGTTTCAAACACTGTGGTGTCATTCACAGCTCTCAGGTTATATACCATTCTGAACTTGGCTGGCTCTCCTTTTACAGTCTTTTTCTTGACGGGGGAAAGCGGGGTATTGCAAGGCGATTTGCGAGGAACAATGATTCCTATTTCCAGGTAGACCTTCAGTTGGTCAGAGGCAGCTTGACTCTAGGCCTGGCCTGGGCCTTACGAGGGTACGGGGTACATGGCTTGAGTGACACCCGTACTGGGGCAACTTGAGGTTTTCTCACGTGCTGGGGTCCCTTAGACCATAGACTTTCTGGTACTACATCCAGTACCTCCTTGGGTAGGCCTCGATTGTTTAATGTTCTTGTAGGGCCGCCAGCATGACTCTTCTCGGGTCAGGGATGAAGAAAGTGTCACTGTCCCATCTTCCTGAAACACTGTGGTTGCCTTCAGCTTCTGCAGTAGGTTCGCTCCCAGCAGGTTGAGTGGCAGGTCCTTTACACCACAAACTGGGACAGGATAGAGTGTCCTGGCTGAGTGCACATGCTCAGTGGCTTTGTAAGCTGAGAATGTCTGACTTGACCATCAATGCCCATGCGAGACACAGAGGATTCTGATAGGCAGGTGGGATCAGCGAGTTCCACAGGTGTCATCACACTTCTGGCTGCACCACTTTGGATCTGACAACGCCATCCACTTTTAAAGGTAATTTGAGGTATTGGTCCTGCAGATGAAGTTTTACATGTCAGGAGCGTAGTGTCTTGCGGACCTGGCTTGCTTGCCTCTGTCCTATGAATGGGGTACTTCACTGCTTTCTGCACTTCCTCCTTGACCTGTTTCTCTGGACCAACTCTTGGGTTGCATGGGTCCAGTCTCTTCGGGGGCGTGAGTGCTTTGCACTGGTTCTGGAAATGGCCAAACTTGCCACAGATGTAACCCTTGACACTTCTTCTGTCTTTGTAGGGTGGTTGGGCTTCCAGGTCAGTGGTCACCATGAGAGGGGCTGTCTTCTGCACCCCTGGTTGTGACTCAATCCCTTGATGGGTAAGCGGTGGTAAGACGGGGCCTGCAGGTGCATTCGTGACGAGGCCCGGGGTGCCATGAGACCGGCGGCTGCATCCAACCCAAGGTCTTGGGGCGTTACAGGGGCTGTGGCTGCATCTGCCATCACTTCTTCCTCCTGCTCCGACATAGCTTCTCCCCTTTGCTAACCTTATTGAGGTCGGTGTCTCCTCTCTGGAGTCTGCAGCGGTTCTTCTGGTGTGTTGGTCGGCACTTTGCAGCGTCTTCACCTCTGGCTCCCCTTCCAATGTTCTCAGCAGCACGGCACCCGTTTCCTTCTTCGCGCTCTTTGTGGTGCTATAATGGCGGCAGTTTTGGTGACAATCGGCAATAAACAGTCTCCTAGGCGCACATAAAACATTTTTTCTGGGTCAGTCCACTGCTATTGACCTGTTCCTAGGCCTAGCCACTATCAGTGGTTTCCTAATTGGCTGTCTCAGTCCATGCACAAAGGCCTGTGTATCTGGTCATGAATGGTAAAGCCCAAGTCTTGGGATACTTGCATTACTCTGCCATGAAACTTCTTTACAGACTCTGTCTTTTCTTGGCTCATGTCATGTAAGCTGAGGGCCTGTCCGGCCAGCCTGCCTTTGGCCCACTCTCTGAGTTGTTCAATTAGCTGTGGCCCTGACTTCCAAGCATGTACGTCTGATTCTGCTGGAAGTTTGAATTGTTCCTTCATGATTGGCCAGAGTGCATCACCTGCTTCTATTTTCATTCATGGCCCAGAGATCATTCCAGCTGGCTGCATATGTTTACTGCTTCTGCTACATTCTTCGGTAAAATGGCATGGGATGCATCCCTGGGTCTGGAAGATTGTCATCTGACTTGAAGTGCAGTGCACATAGTGTAATGGTGGTGCCTCTATCTGCCCCTGCATTCTTGGTGCCTGTGGGTTTCTTTTCTAGTACTAGACAGCATGTATGATGTTCCCTCTTCATCTTCATCAGAGGAATAGTTGTGATAGCTTGTACTGGGGTCGTACACTGACTGATTTTGAACTTAGAAGTTGCTTTTTTGTGTGAGGATGTCTCCCCCCTTGCTGAAGCTATGATGGATTAGGATTATAGTTTCATGTTGGTGTGAATGTGGATGTAGGCAGCTCTGACCGGTGCTGAAGCTGTACATTATCAATACATGGTGATATCAAAGTTCATGTAAAACCTTAAGGGTTACAATATTGTTGACTGTGAAATGAGGTAACGGAGGATCTGTCAGTGAGCTCGTTCTGATATCACTCCTCCCCCCTCTGCACCCAGGGCTGAGCTGACTGCTGCCTGATATGTCTGGGGCTGCCCACTGTAGGGGGGGCTTTCACCTTCTTTCCCCGATATCACAACTGGCAATGGCTGGACTGTGCCAGGGACACCTTGTGCTGTAAGCACCATATTGTTTGAATTGGGCGTTGGCCCAGCCGGCAACACGGAGGAAAAAAGAGGAAGAAGAAGGAGGAGGGGGTGATGAGTGAGACAAAGGAATAGTAGGAGGGGAGAGAGAGAATGTGGAGAGAGAGGGAGGAGAAGAGAGGAGAGATGGGTGTGGAGAAGGAAAAGACTGACAGAGAAAAAAGGAGGATAGATGAGAACAACAAGAATAATAGAGAGGAGCAATTATGCCTTCTCCCTGTAGGGAGAGACGGGGCGCGCCACATACTGTGCAAAAATAACTACCTATACCATGGATTCTGCTAAAAGCAGACTGCGCAGATTCTCCCGTCTCATACCCACAAAAATCACTTCCTGGTTTGCTCACATAACTTTCTGTACCATCTAAACGATGTAAGCTCTGCTGCCACTTCATACCATGTATTAGTATTCAGCAATCTAACATCAGCTACTGTAACTTCCCTTATTTTCCTTTCTACGTCATGCCACTCCGCAGCTTGAAATCTGCCATTCTAATGAATTTCACGTACTTTATACCTTCCAAAAATCTTCACATACTTAACACCTTCGTATTCTGTCACTATCTACTGACTTTCCTGTTGCTCGGCCACTCTATTCCCCATGGCAAGAGTAAAAAATGAAAATGAAAAACACACAAAAATGAGAAAAGAAAACAGTACTAAAAAAAACTTCTAAAAATGAGTATATAAAACACTAAGAAAAACTCAAAACGATAAGAAAAACCTTCAAAAACTTAGTTCACAACCAAAAACTCAAAACTTTGATACAAGAGTAAGGAAAAAAAAAACTTTTTTCAAAAAAAAAAAATAAATAAAAAATAAAAAGGTAAAGAGATTGAAGATTGAGGAAAACTTAATTAAAAACTTTAAAATGCCGCAAAAAGAAAGACCCTTTAAGAGAGTAAAAAAAAAAAAAAAAAAAATTAATAATTAATACGGCTTTTCTCCTTTTTTTTTTTTTTCCTTTATAATCTCTGCGCTCAAATGCAGTCAGAGACACACTTCCTCTTTTTAATCCGTCGCTGTATGCCATTGCCATAATATCAAATGTCACTAAAATCACATTTCTGAAAACACTTAGGTCACATCAAAAAAGGATGGATACAATTTAACTTCTTCACAAAAAGCTACACATAGCCAGCATTGCAAAAGAAAAAGGAAAAAAAAAAAAAAACAGATATGACAGTGTGATTTACAATGCATATCTCTCCTCTCAGCTGAAAAAGAGGAAGTTCATGAAAGAAGGAAAAAAAAACCCAAAACTTTCTTTTCACTATTTCATGCTTCTTAAAGCGGCAATAGTACATGACACAAACAGACACAGATAGACAATCCGAGAGACGCCCTTTTAAATTCTGTGACACATGCAGGTTGCGCTGGGAACAGACTACTGCCAATCGCACTGGACGCACCTGCGCCCGGGTTCTACCACCCCGGTCCGGACGTCCTGACTGGATCGCCGGCACTACGGGAATCTGCAGTAGCCCCTCTAAGTTATCACTACCCGTGCCTGGATCATGGGACCACCTGCCCCGGAACTCTGCGTGTTCCTCCTATGCACGGGAATCCTGCAATAACTTATCGAGCGATTTGAACTCCTGCGGTCTGTTTCTCAGCAACCACAAACAAAAGTCACTTTTTCCTTCCTCTCTCGGATTTTACACAAACACATACACGGTCCACAGCAGACACCTCCCAGGGTGGATTCGTGGCTACGGATTTTTTTACACTACCTGGGAATTTGTGACCACATCTTACCGGCAAGAAGCATAGACAAGGACTGGGCACAGGGGACTTTCAGGTAAGATGATAACATTTTCTTACCTTACTTATGGAGCTGCGCAGTCTCCTGCCCCTGTGCCAGGCCACGCTACAACTTCCGTATCTCCGGTAAGAAGGATCACGTGCTTTTCATCCGGGCCCCACGTTGGGCGCCATTCTGTTATGGAAATATTAGGGTTGGATAAATATATCCCTGTGTGTGCTGTGGCCGCTCCCAATTAGACTGAGTATTTTGAGCGCTCATCAAGAATGGACTGTACACAACTGTGACAGAACAACATTCCATCAATACTAAATTTTATTGTACATACATAGTTTTATATTTTCACATAGAAAGGAGTGGTTAGGGGTTGTCAGGGGTGGTCAGTTAATTATCATATTGTCTAGCTCCTCTGTCATTGGTTATCTAAACATATATGGAATATTGTGATTAATGCTCATATGACTGCTGATCAAGCAACTAAACTCGAGTTCTCTGTCTAGGACGAAGATGACATTTGATCAGCAGTCACCAAACATCTGACACTCTTCTGCTTTTAGGGGTGGAAAACCCCATATGATCTGTCTGGGTTATATTAGTTCAGTTTGTGTCAGCCATTTTAAACCATTTAGTATAATGTATATATTAGCTGTGAACATATAAGTATATATTTGATTATAGAGGAGTATACATGCAAGTGAGATCTACATGATATATATATTTCTATCACAATCAGATTAGGCCAAGTTCTTCCATTGCCTTCTCACCTAGTTCTTATTCCCATATGTCCATTGTGTTTCATTGGTGGATAAAAAGCATCATGGGCTCTCTGCCTAGTTGATGACTGCAGGGCCCCATATTCAGTAGTGCCCCATGTGTTCTGACATCTTTTTATCATTCCACCATTAACTTATTTAGTAATTTGTGCTACATTACCTCCATTTTGGACTCTGACCAGAGATGCCAGCTTGCACTCCATCTGCTCATTTGTAGGCCTAGAGTACCCATCACACCAGTTGCAAAGTTACTGGTTGTCTTTCCTTGGACCACTTTTGGAAGATATTAGTGGCATAACGGGATAATCCCACTAAACCTGTCACTTGGAAGCTCTGTATCATCATACATCGTCAGTACAATTTGTCACAGTCGCTCAGACATTACAACTGTCTATTTTCCTAATTCCATCACATCAACATCAAAAACTGGTGATTCACTTGCTATCTAACCTATCCGACCCCTAACTGATTCCATTCCATGAGACACTTATTCACCTCACCAGTTAGTGTTTTTAGCTTATGACTGATCAGTGTATTCTTAGAACAGGTGTTCTTTGAGAACTTGTAATTTTGGGGGTTTTACATTTTCCTGGATCAGTAATCTTAAAGATAATCTGTTAGCTGGATTGAGCCCTATTAACTAAAGGCACGGCCATAATAGCTGTGCGATGCCGATTATGATGATACTTGAAGTGAAGGTTTCTGCTAAGTGGTTGTTTAATACTCCCCTTATGAAGTTTTCATAAAATGACATCTTGTGTGCTTCAGGACGGGACATGGGGGCAGGGTCGTCTTCTCATTCTCTGACCCCCAGCAGCCTCCTCTGCTTCTTATGCTTGTGATTATTCAGTGACCTGTCACCTTTTTAAAGTTCCATGCTGCCATTGTGTGGGTGGCTCGTGCACAGTGGGAACCGACGTCATGTGTGCAGGACTTCAGTAAAATGGCGCCGAAGGCGGCGCATGCTCAGATCGAGATTTTGTCTCTGAACTGAGCCTATATCTCTTTATTCAGTCGTCATGACAGCACTAACGAGAGAGGGGATCCGCCCTTCAGGGACAGGAAACCTACAGAGATAAAAGGGCGGCACCTCTCTCCCGCATCAGTTGGTTTCCTGTCCCTGACAGGGGACCCTGCAGAGGCCTTTGGAAGAAAGGCGAAGAAATTTTGACCCAGGTCCGACTCACCGATCCTGGAGGCGGGATGGCCCCTTCCCCGGTGTTGATCGCGACGCTGGAAGTGCCGCACCACAGAGGGCTGTGGGGGTAGGCAACAGCACGGCAGGAGCAGCCTTCAGGGGGAGTGCTGTCTCCAGGGGTGTCCCATCGCCAGGTACGCGTGAGTATACTGTGGGAGGCCCTCCATTCCCTGGCGTCCCCTCTCACCGGCGTTCTAAACGGTACTCACATCGCAGCAGCGGTACTCTTACGGCCGGCACTACACTGGAGCGTCCCCTCTCATCGGCATCTAAACAACACACACAGCGCGGCAGCGGTACTCTTACTGCCGGCACTGCGCTGGAGCGTTCCCTCTTCACCGGCATCCTAAGCAGCACGAGCGCTGCGTTCAGCGTCCAGGAAGCGTCGCACCGGAGGTGACGCGCATAGGGGGGCGGGGCTTAATTCGGCAGCAGGCAATGACGCTCGGCGCATGCGCAGTGCGTCGCGCTGGGGAAAACATGGCGGCGCCCGTCGGTCTCTTTTGTATAGTCGGCGTGCGGGGATTTTTCGGATATTTCTGGCGGCGCTACTTCCAGACGAGGATCGTGGTGCCATTGGCGGGGGTCTTGGAAGGGGAGGGGCCTCCCACACGCCAGATTGTACCAGGCAGTTCACCGGAATTGGCCGGCTGTCCCCCATCAGGGGGAGGTACCTTTAGGGGGCCGGCTATTTAAGGATTCAATGATGGCTGCTTCATGCTTCATGTCCATTGTTACAATGGAGTCTCAGGAGCAGGACCAGTTGCCTTCTGCGCAGCAGTGTTTAACCCTGGAGAAGCCCCATGCAGCGAACACCCAGCGACGTTCTAGTGGCAGTAGTCGTCCTGGAGGTAAAGCTGATCAATCTGATAAAGCCGGAAAGTCCTCGAGCCGGATGGATATTGCTTCGGTGGAGAGGGTCCCCCCGCAATCTTCGGTACCACTTGGACACTGTAGGGGTAAGTGATCATCGTGAAAGTTCACTTAGTGATTGGTGTCCCTCCTTATTCCCTCTTTTTACATCAGGGAAAAAAGCGGTCCTCTAAATCCAAGCACAAGGAATGTGCAGAATGTGGTATACCTCTCCCTGACGAATACGTTAAGAGACTATGTGGTCCGTGTATCCAGCGTCTAATAGCGGAAGAAACACCTGATTTCGCTTCTAGTCTAAGACAGATGGTTAGACAGGAGATTAGAAGCTCTACAAGATCTCAATCTCATAGGGGGTCTAAAATAACAGACCCTGGATCCCCAAGTTCACATGAGGATAGTGACTTAGGAGATCTGAAGTCGGAAGTCTCTCTCTCGTCAGTATCCTCCTCGGGTTCTGAATACGAACATTCTTGTTTTTCTTTTGACCGCATAGACCGCCTAGTTAAAGCGGTAAATAATACAATTGGGATTGAGCAGACGACACCAGAGAGATCCATGCAGGATGTCATGTTCCGAGGTCTGGACCGTAAATCCCGCCGATGCTTTCCGGTAGTGGAGAAAGTTAGCGCCCTAATTTCCAGAGAATGGAAAAAACCGGAAAGAAAAGGTTCTCTTCCTCCATCCTTCAAACGGAAGTATCCGTTCGAGGAGTCTGCTTTGGCCACGTGGGATAAAGCCCCGAAGCTTGATGCGGCTGTTGCCAAGGCTTCAAAAAAGTCCTCTCTACCGTTTGAGGATCTTGGTACTTTAAAGGATCCACTGGACAGGAGGGCAGATGTGTTTCTCAAAGGAGCCTGGGAAACTTCAGCAGGGGCTCTCAGACCATCAATCGCTGCCACCTGCACGGCACGGTCTATGATGGTGTGGTTGGATAGCCTGGAGAGTCAGCTGAAGGACAAAACGCCGAGAGATGAAATATTATCCTCCCTCTCTATGATTCAGGGGGCTGCGGCTTACCTTGCTGACGCTTCAGCGGACTCCGTTAAATTGGCGGCTAGGTCGGCCGCGCTCTCTAATTCAGCCCGTAGAGCAATCTGGCTGAAATGTTGGCAAGGAGACATGCAGGCCAGATCCAAATTGTGCAACATCCCGTGTGTGGGAGAACACCTATTCGGTCCGGTTCTGGACGAATTATTAGAAAAAGCGGGAGACAGTAAGAAACGGTTTCCCTACCTCGGTAGGTCTTCTTACAGAAGAGGCACTAATAGGAGGTGGTTTGATCGAACAAGACCAAATAGAGAAAGATCCAGATATGATGCCAACAAAAAGAAAGGTAGAGGCTACATGTTTAGCTCCTTTAGAGACAACAGGAAGCCACAATGACTGGCGGACCGGGTAGGAGGCAGGCTTCTAGCCTTCTATCCGGCATGGCGTACTATATCCAATAGCCCGTGGGTCTTGAACATTGTGGAGTCTGGTTTAAAGTTTGACTTTCGATTCACTCCTGACGACAGGTTTCTGGTAACACCATTGCGTTCTTCCTCCACAGAACAGCTGGCGTTAGAGAGTGAGGTCCAGGAACTCCAACAGAAAGGCGTTTTGGTGGAGGTTCCTGAAATACAGAGGGGTAAAGGATTCTATTCTCCCCTCTTCTTGATTAAGAAGCCAGATAACACTTTTCGCACAATTATAAACCTGAAAGGCCTAAATAGTTTTTTGTGGATCCCGTCATTTAAAATGGAGTCGGTCAAGTCTGCAATAAAGTTATTGTTTGGCGGGTGCTTTATGGTCGTCTTGGATCTGAAAGACGCGTATTATCACGTCCCCATACACGTAGACCACCAGTGTTATCTAAGAGTTGCAGTCCTCTTAGGAGAATCAATAAGACACTTCCAATACAGGGCACTCCCCTTTGGTGTTGCAGTGGCCCCTCGGGTATTCACTAAAATAATGGTGGAGGTTATGGCGCATCTTCATGAGCAGGATATTCTCATAGTTCCATATCTCGATGACCTATTAATAATAGGAAACTCCGAATCACACTGCACGTCCCAACTACACAAAGTAATCGCAGCCTTGCAAAGGTTGGGGTGGATAATCAATTTTAAAAAGTCACGGTTGCAGCCTCTAGAGATTCAAGAATTCTTGGGTCTCATATTGGACTCAAGGTTACAAGAATGCCGTCTACCTGACGTTAAGTTGGAAAAGATCCAACGACAGATTCTTGGAGTGATTGCTAATCCAGTTATAACATTGAGGGGAGCAATGTCACTGTTAGGCTCACTCACGTCGTGCATCCCGGCAGTACGATGGGCCCAGTACCACACCAGGGTCCTACAGTGGGAGGTTATGTACAACACTCGTCGGTTAGAAGGTCACTTGGACAGTTTTCTTTCCTTGTCAATTGCCACTATTCAGTCCTTACGTTGGTGGTTACACGCTCCAAACCTTCGTAAGGGGGTACCCTGGATAAACCACATATCACGAGTATTAACCACAGACGCTAGCCCCACGGGATGGGGGGCGCATATGGGCGAGATGTGGGTCCAGGGGGTTTGGTCACCCTCCGAACAGAGTTTGTCATCTAACCTCAAAGAGTTGTTGGCCGTAGAACGAGCTCTGAGATATTTCCTTATATCCTTACAGGACCATCACGTCAGAATATTCTCAGACAATCAGGTAACGGTAGCTTACGTTAACCACCAAGGGGGAACCCGATCCAGGTCCTTAATGGAGGTATCGGGTCGTATCTTACAGATAGCCGAGAATCATCTACGGTCACTAACATCACTGCACATAAAGGGGAAGCACAACGTTGTAGCCGACTTTCTAAGTCGCAGAAAGCTCGGGCAAGGAGAGTGGGTGCTCAATCAGACCATCTTCGATCAGATCACCCATCGTTGGGGATACCCACAAATAGACCTCTTCGCCAACAAAGAAAACAAAAAATGTCGTCGATTTTGTTCCCTAAATCCCAGAGACAATCCGGTGGCGGTGGACGCTCTCCTGATTCCTTGGCACTTCGAAACAGCCTATGCCTTTCCCCCGTTGAACTTGATCCCGATAGTCCTCAGAAAGATTCGGGAGGACAGAGCTCATGTGATTCTGATAGCGCCATTCTGGCCCAAGAGGCCGTGGTTTCCTTGGTTGAGGAAAATGTCCATTTCTCAACCATGGATTCTCCCAGAACTCCCAGACCTCCTCTCACAGGGTCCGATCTTCCATCCACGAGTGGCCAGTTTACATCTGACGGCGTGGGATTTGAAGGGTCATTATTAAGAAAAAAGGGATTTTCTGAGGGACTTATTAATACCCTATTAAAAAGCAGAAAAAACTCCACTACAAATATTTATGTAAGAATCTGGAGAAAATTCCTTTCAGTCTCAGGATCGGTTATCAGTCAGAAAGCTAGTATTCCAAAGATCTTGGAGTTCCTGCAGAAAGGTCTCGAAATGGGGCTAGCTACAAGCACCCTCAGAGTCCAAGTTTCAGCCTTGGGGGCACTGTATAATTGTGGGTTAGCTAAAAATTATTGGATTGCTCGGTTTATTAAAGCGGCCGCTAGATCAAGACCCATCGTTAAGAATAAACTAGCCCCGTGGGACTTAAACTTAGTCCTCTCAGCGTTAACGGAACCCCCCTTTGAGCCTTTAGAATCTGCATCTATAAAGATCCTGTCCTTAAAAACTGCTCTTTTGATTGCTCTTACGTCTGCTAGGAGAGTTAGTGATTTGCAGGCCCTCTCTAGACTAACTCCATATATGCAGATTAGAGAAGATAGAGTAGTATTAAGAACGGATCCCCTCTATCTCCCAAAAGTAGCATCTAGGTTCCACAGACTCCAGGAGATAAATCTCCCTACCTTTTGTCCTAATCCTAAAAACCCAAAGGAACTCAAACTCCATACATTAGATGTCAAAAGATGCCTTCTTAAATATATTTCTTTAACAGATCCCTGGAAAAAAGACAATTCCCTGTTTATATCCTATCAGGGAGTCAAAAAAGGGTTTAGAGTGTCCAAAAACACCTTGAGTAGATGGATTAGGGAGGCAATTTCTCTGGCTTATTCAGCAGGTGGCCTAGAAGTCCCGGAAGGCGTAAAGGC